>NC_092810.1:37223019-37530618 GCF_040954645.1 Diabrotica undecimpunctata
AGCTACTGATCACGTAACAACCTTCGTTGGATGCGTGAATATCACATTCAGTATTCAGAAAAATTTAATGTATAAGCTGAAATAATAAGCGACATGTATTTAGATTTATTAGAAAATAGTATTATACCTGAGTTGTCTCGGTTATTTCCAAATCTAAGGAACTATTTTCAATTACAGTTTAATGTAGAAATTTTATTATTCAAAACTTTCAGACAATAAAAATATCCTAAACGACAATATTTGGCTGCAACAAGATGGTGCTCCACCTCACTATGCGCGTGTGGTAAGGCAATACCTAAATAATTTGTTTCCCATAATGATCTCACATTAATCATAACTTCCTTATATCCCTGTATATAATTGTGATAGAATCTATAATATACTTTAATTACGAGGATATTCACCTTCCGGTAGAATTCGATAACTTGCTAAATTATTGCAAACTTCCTAGTTCGAATATACTGCAAATTACAAGGTACAAGGCAATGGACTTTGTGATGAATTGGCGCATTATTTGTGAGATTATAAATTGGGGTTAAACGCTTTTTAGCACGTAGTCTAATTAGAATAGTCACATCACACAGAAGTCATCGTTTGAAGTTCCCGTCGAGCGTACTTATTAGCTACCAATGAAATATTTACTCCACGGCTTATTTCACATCGTCATCATCATTCTGACTTTACAACCTTGTGTGGGCCCTAGCGTCCTCAAGAATTTCTCTCCAGTGGTCTCTATCCATTGCCTTCCTCCGCCAAGCACGTATTCCTATATTTCTCATATCTTCATCGATTTTATCAAGGAACCTTGTTCTGGGTCTTTCCCTTTTTCTCAGACCAATGTGTCTATCAATGAGCGTTTTTCTATCTGGGTCATTTTGTTCCATCCGCATTACCTGCCCTATCCACCTCAGGCGTCCTATCTTAATATGCTTTACGATATCTGGTTCCTGGTATATTCGATAAAGTTCGAAGTTATATCGTCTTCTCCACACTTCATTGTCATTCACTGCTCCATAGATTAGCCTTAGTACCTTTCTTTCGAAACATTCTAACATGTTTTCTTTAGTTTTTGTTAGAGTCCAGGTCTCTGAAACATATATTAGGACTGGGCGTATTATTGTTTTGTAGAGTTTTATTTTTGTATTTCTCGATATAATTATTGTGGATTTACGGATGAGATTGAGCCCAAAATAGCATCTGTTGGCCTTGCAAATTCTGCGGTAGTATTATTTTCAGTGTTAAGGAACGCTCCCAGGTATACAAATTCGTTCACTGCTTCGATGACGTGGTTTTGTATAACAAGTGGTCGTAGGATTTGTGGTTGCGTGCTTATTTTCATATACTTCATTTTGTTAGTGTTTATTATTAAACCTATTTTTGTAGCTGATTCTTTTAATCTTACATACGCCTCTCGTATAGCGTTTTCCGTTATCCCAACAATATTAATATCATCAGCATGGACAAGGATTTGCACTGATTTATTATATATTGAACCAATGGTTGTGATTTGTGATATGCGTATTACTTTTTCCAGAGCCAGATTATTATTATTATTATTATTATTATACATAAGTGAGGGCAGAGGAACTAAGTCCCTATTATGCCCAAAAACAAAGAAATTTCATTAATAACCTACTAGTAAAAAAACAAAAATTACAAATAAAAGAAATAAAATTACAATTTTTGGTTTACAAGAAAAACAATATTTTAACTCTAATGTAAAACGGTCAAGTCTGTTTTTGAACGAATTGGTAGAGGGAGCAGAGACAATGTTATCGTTAAGGTTATTCCAGCACTCAAAAACTCTATTTGGTAAAAAGTTCTGCCTTGATCTTGTAGAAAAATTTTCTTTCTTCAGTTTGAATTGATGACCTCTGAGGCGTTCATCTTGATTAATGATAAAAATTTCATCGAGATTTCCAAAATTGAATTTTAATATTTTAAAAGTTGTAATTAAGTCTCCACGTTGTCGGCGAAGTTCAAAGGAAGTTAGGTTAGCCATACTAAGTCTTTCTGCATAAGAAGGTCTTCTCGGTCCCAAAGAAATTCGGGTGGCTTTTCTTTGGACGTTTTCCAACATAGTCTTGTCTCGAACCAGATCAGGATACCACGTTGGTCCAGCGTATTCAAGTATGGGTCTTACGTACAGAGTGTAAAGTTTACAGAATGATTGCATTGAAACTCTCGAGAAACACCTCCGAATAAGATACAGTCTGGAGTTCGCACGTTTACAAATAGAGGTAATATGGTCGGACCAAGTTAGGCTGCTGTTTATGATAACACCAAGATCGTTATACGAAAACACTGAAACTAATGGCTGCCCGTTAACAAAGTATGGCACAAGTGGGTTATTTTTACCAATTCGAAGCACTACACATTTTTCGGCGTTTAAGGGTAGTAACCACTGGGAACACCAAGTTAAAATAGAGTCCAAGTCCATTTGGAGGGTTAGCTGGTTTGTGATTGGATTGGCATATATTTTTGTGTCATCAGCGTAGAACGATATTTTACTTGAGACATAATAAGGAACATCGCTGGTGAAAACCGTAAACAGCAGAGGTCCAAGGACGGAACCCTGAGGCACTCCACTTTCCACTAACCTGTCCTGTGAGAAAGATTCGCCAACTCTAACTTTGTAATACCGATCTGTCAGAAAATCATCTATCCAACGAAGTAAAGTACCGCGAACTCCGAAATGTTCTAGCTTATGTAGAAGTCTGCGCTTAGGTACACGGTCAAAGGCTTTAGAGAAATCTAGATAAACAACGTCGACCGGCTGCGAACTGTTAAGGGATGACGTCCAGTCGTTAACACAATGTAAGAGATTGGTTAGAGTAGAGCGACCAGAGACAAATCCATGTTGTTGTGTTGGAATAACATGTTCCTGGAGAAGGAATTTGGTCATCTCCTCGGAGATAATGGCTTCCATAACTTTGGCAACTACTGGCAGCAAGCTAATAGGACGATAATTGTTGGGATCGAGTTTGTTGCCTTTTTTAAAAATAGGGGTAACTGAAGCTAATTTCCAACTAGGGGGTAAGGAGTTCTGGATGAAAGAAGTTTGCATAATTAACGTTAAGGGTATTGCAAGCGTGTCTGCGCACCTTTTTAACAGTTTTGTTGTTAAACCATCTAAACCGGGTGAAGCGGCTGTGCGAAGTTTAATTAAGTGTTGTTTGACATGATCCACTGTGAATTCAACTTGCTGTAAGGATGCGCCGACACGATTACAGTTAATAGCAGGTAGATAACCATCATTCGATTCTTTAGTAAAAACCTGTGAAAATGCTAAAGAGAGAGTTTCGGAAGATTCTTTGTCAGAAGAGCATAAAGTCTGGTTGGATTTTTGAAGTAGAGGAATGGAAACTTTAGACGTCATGGAGGAACGTATGTATTTGTAGACTTTTTTAATGTTACCGTTTTCGATAACATTTGCTTCAAAATTTTGTCTTAGGGTTTTTAGAGATGTTTTTAAGTTATTTGAAAATCTCCGGTGGCTTTGGAAATCACTAAGAAGCCCGGTGTGTTTAAATTTTCGCCATAGATGTCGTTTGTGGTTAATTTGTTTAATTGCTGTTCGATTTATCCAGGGTTTAAGGTTGTTTTTATAACTCTTACGGAAAGTGGTATTTGTAGAAATTATATTGTGGACTTTATCGAGAAATGCAGTCCACATTAATGAGGGGTCAGTTAAGTTTGCAAAAAATAAATGCCAGTCGATTTGAGAGAGTTCAATGTCCACTTCAGAAAAGTCGGTAGTAGCATATGTTACAATATTATTTTTGCGGGGTAATATTTGATTGAACTGAATGTGAGCCGTTATAACTGCATGATCTGACTTTCCTATAGGAGAACTGACTTCGAGAGATGAAATCAGCTGTTCATCATTAATAAGCACTAGATCTAAAGTAGAAGGTTGGTTATTATTTCCAAATCTAGTGGGTTCTGTAATGAGTTGTATCAGGTTTGAATTTACTACAAAGCTTTTAAATAAATTATGAGCGTTTTCGGCGTCAGATAATGAAGTTATTGGCCAGGTAATCTCTGGGAAGTTAAAATCTCCAGTAATGATAAGATTATCAAGAGATGATAGTTCTTCTAGTTTTGTGAAGAAAACATTATCGTGTGCAAGTAGTGTAGTAGGTGGACGATATATACATACTAAATTCAGGCAAACAGAATTTTTAGTAACAGATAAGTGAATTGCATCTATTCCAGTAATATCTATTAGCTTATAGTTAATTATGAAAGTTGTGGTAATAATATTAGATAAGTAAATGTATACACCGCCACCCACACGATGTTCTCTGTCTTTACGGTATATTGTATATCCATTTATATTAACAGAGGAGTCAGGAATTGTGGGTTTAAGCCAGGATTCGGCAATACAAATAATGTCCGGTTTAAGAAGTTGCACTGTGCATACAAATTCGTCAAACTTAGCGGAAAGTGAATCTAAATTAGTATATAGAAATAGCCAGTCATTAAATTTGTCGGTAGAAAAATTATAAACGAAATTTCGTGATTCTGGGAGTGCCATTGATGTATTTAATAGTTAAATCATGTTCACCGTTATTTTTGCGAATTTCTTGCTCACTTCGGAGTTCTTTTAAACGTACTTGTTGGATAGGCGTCTTGTTGTCAATTATTGAGAATTTTTCCGTGGCTTTGTTCTCCAGAAGTTTGGCTTTATTTCTCAGAATATCTTTAACGTGGTATTCCGAACCCATTACTACCTTTATCATTCGGGGAAATCGTTGGTTTGCTTTGCCGACTCTGTAGAAGGTGATTTGCTTTTCCTGGCAGCCAACAGTATCCAAAACAAGCTTAACCTTATTCGCGTCGTCATCTTTTCTGCATTGTGCATCTCCAGAGGAAGATTCTGTTACGCCTCTAATTAGAATATTTTTAGCACGTGTTATGCGATCTACAGCTTCGTTAGCAATATTATCCGTGAATTCGGTAGACTTAAATAAATCAATCTGGCTGAGCTTATTGTTTAACTCAGTTATTTTATTATCAAAATCATCAATTTTTGCACGAATTTCCATTTTAAAATCTAGCAGAAGATCTTTTATTTCTGAAATATTAGAAATATTGGAGCTGCATGAGTTACAAAGTATACTCAGTCCACGAATTTTTTGTCGGGTGACGCGATCCTCCGAAGAAAGGTCGGTGCATGTGATATGTATTTGACGCTTACATCAGACGATTAAACAGTATACAGGAGGTTCAGGCAGTTCCTCCTGAATTTGTACTCTACATTTAACTTTTTTAAGAGTTAGTTTTGTTAAATTTACCAACTGATTTGGTATTCCTAGCCCTTTCATTGCTTTGAACATTTCTCTTTTATTTACAGAGTCGTAGGCTGCTTTGTAGTCTCTAAATATATGATGAGTATCTATGCCATATTTTTTCGCCGTTTTGACGTGACAACGTCTTAAATTAGGTTGTGGCTCGGAGTCACTCATGAAAAAGTGTAACGCCCGCTCACGTCTGTTACGATGAGTCACCGAACGAGAGAGAGGCCCGCCGGACCGGCGAATGCCTTGCGTCTCTCTCCCACTCAAACATGATCGGTCCGCTGCGCGCGCAGCACTAGAGAATTAGGCGCGTTGGAAATTAGTTAAGTTTAAGTTTACATGTACAATGTTTTAGTAAACAAAATATATTTCTATAGTTAAAATTTGTGCAATTCTTATTTTCATTCAATTCCTTGTTTCTATTGTGCAATTTAATAATATTCATATCAATAAATATTCTACCGAGAAAAAGACGTTGTCACGTGAATGAATGTAAGTTCTATAAGAGCCACTCATTCATAATTGTTTATTTTAGGTGCTGGTTTAATTTTAATATGAAAATAAGTTATAGGTAAATTTATCAATTAATATAAATACTATGTGTGTATGCAATCAAATTACGGTACCTGTGATGTTGATGGATACTTCTTCTTCTTCCTCAGTGCACTGGGCGATTCGGGAACAAAATCTTCTCACAATGTCACGTGGTCAGGGTATTAGTTACACAAATACTGGAGTGTTTAGCGCGACGATTTATACAGGACTATCTCTAAACTAAGACTGAAATATGCGTCTCGTCCCGTAGACTAGGAGGGGAACTGTACAGGTCCGTATTAATTTACGATGACAAGACATACACACACGTTAAGTAAAGAATTAAAATATAAAAATAAAATAATAAAATTATTAATAAAAACTGAGAATATATGTGGAGGGACGTAACATCACGTAAAATCTTCGCCCGTAAAACCGACTTTACAGGCAACCGATTTTTTTTCTAAAATTTGTTTCAGGGTTGCAATCTGATAAATTTTCGATTTACCACCTCGGAAACCATCCTGGTATTTTCCTACTATCCGTTCTGCATATGGTGCTATACGGTGAAATAGTACTGTGGAAAATATTTTATACGCTGCATTTAGAAGCGGAATATTCCTCTGTGGTTAGAGCATTCAAAGATATTTCTTGTTTGTGTATGGTGCAAAGTATTCCAATATTCCAATCATTAGGGATGGATTTCTGTGTCCATACTTCTTTTATAAGCTGCTGTAATGCCATTATGATATCGTAGCCACCTTTTTTATATAGTTCAGCTGACCGGCACGTCAATTACGTTTTAAGTTAGTTTTAAAGATTATTCCAAAAACACCAAATCATGACTGCCGATACTTAATTTCTGCTCCCTTATGTTCTTAAAAATTGGTTCTCACCGCAAGGGGTTGTTTTATGTGGTAATTAAAATATTTCCTTTCGTTTCGAGCGACATACCTATGTATTCATATTAGTATGCAGTGTTGCATAAATTATGCATAAATAAAGTGTTTTCTTTACTGTCTCGTCATTGGATTAGCAAACGTTTGATTTCCGTGATTTAGACTCACCGTTTCCTTTTATTTTCAGGACATTACTAGAAGACGTTATAGACACGGACATTTGTGATACTTTCATCCAATACTTAAATAGTCACCTCAACTTTTATTACTACACTTTCGTAAGATCAAAATTCCAGTCGATGGATCAGTATTTGTCCCACATGGAAGACATTTTGGCAATAAATCTGGACTATGAAATCGAACTGTTTATGAAAGACCAAAAGAAGTATAGGAAACATTATCGCCAAAAGATGTTACGCAAATTGCAGACGTTGTTGTTTTACGATACTGATTCCTATTTGAACGTTTTGTTGAAGGTTAAACTTGATATCAGTTCGGAGGCTTCGAAGATCTATTGGAATTTCATTTTTAAGTAAGTATAAATAAAGTTACATTTTTATTACGGGACACATTGTATTTTGAATGTATACTTTTAACCCTATAGCCCAGGGAAATGAACAAAAATACAAAGCCTAACAAATATTTTAAAATCCACAAGGCAAATAAAATTCCTGTAATTAGCTGTATACGAAATATCACAAAAGTTTTATTTAAAAATCGTTTATAAAACTTATACAGGGTGAGTCATAACTATTGGGACATAGACTGAGGACAGGTTATTTGGACCAAAATATGGCTATTGGGTCAAATATGCCTTAGTAAAATGTTGCTGAGAAAAAAGATACAGGGTGTTGAAAGTTAATTTTTGTTTTTCGTTTTTTGCTAATAGTTTAGTAATTTATAAATTGCTATCAAAATTGGCACAGAGGCATAATCTTAGACAAGAAATAGTATTTTATTTACAATTTTACGTTTTGTCATAGAGGGCGCCACGTGGATCATTCCTAATGATCAAATTGAGTCTAAACTTTTTCTGATGAAACTTTTTAGTAATTTTTATTAGAAAATATGACAAACATCATTTTTACGTAAAATTGGTACTCTTGTTTAAACATGATAATTTCAACCGTTTTCGATAAAAACGCAGTCGAACTGCTTAGAGTCTTAAAAAAGTATTTCAAATATTATTTCATTTATGAAAAGTATGCTTTTAACTGTCAGATAATTGTTGTTGGTAAATGTCATTTGTTCAGAGTAAATTATTTTTGATGTGACAGTGTAGTGTAATGTTGAATTTTTTAAAAGTAATCATTACTTTTTTGATTGAAATGCCTCGTCACAATCATTTTACTAATGAAGAAATGCGAGATATGATTTGCGTATACGCACAAGAAAATTTTTGCGGTCGCTCGGCAGCCAGAAGGTATGGAATGTTATACGCAAACAGAAGGCAACCAAATCACAAACTGGGTCATTTCATACTAAAAATCGGGGTGGTCGACCGAAACAAATCACACCTAATCAAGAGGATGAACTTTTGGTTCGAGTAGATGAAAATCCTGAAATAAGTTCACGACATCTATCAGCAGCAACAGGAGTAAGTCAGTGGTCTATTGTTAGAATTCTAAAAAAAGAGAACCTCCATCCTTATCACTTCACTCCTGTTCAAAATTTACTTCCAACAAATCTTCCACGACGGTTACAGTTTTGCCAACGTATTCTGAATAAACATCGCAATGACAGACACTTTATTAAGAATATTATGTTCACCGACGAAGCAACTTTTACCAGACGAGGGGTTTTTAAATTGGCGAAATAGTCATTATTGGGAAGAAGAAAACCCGCATGCTATTAAAGCTAGACATTTTCAGCATGAGTTTAAATTGAATATTTGGTGTGGCATTATAGGCGACCAACTACTAGGGCCTTATGTTCTTCCACCGAATTTAAATGGAGATTCTTATTTATTATTTTTGGAAAATACTCTTAGTGATATTTTAGATGATCTGTCACTGGATGTAAGAAGAAAAATGTGGTTTATGCAGGATGGAGCGCCACCTCATTTTTCATTAGCTGTTAGAAATCATCTTAATGACGTATTTCCTCAACGATGGATTGGCAGAGGCAGTGATTTTCAATGGCCACCAAGAAGTCCTGAGTACAACCCGCTAGATTTTTATTTTTGGGGGCATATGAAGTCCTTAGTTTATGCCAATGAAATTAATACACGAGACGAACTTGGAGATACATTCAAAATGCAGCTAATCTTATAAGGGGACAGAATAATCTTTTTTTTAACGTCCGAAAATCCTTTATAAAAAGAATTAGAAAAGGCATAGAAATCTTAGGAGACCATGTAGAACATTTAGTTTGAGTTTTTGTGAGTTCTTTTAAGTTAAAGTGTGTTTAGTTTTGATTTATCGTCAAAACGGAAACCTTACTTTAGTTGCAACTTTGTTTATTAGTTTGGTATTTGATAGTGGAATTGTAATAAAATACTATTTCTTGTCTAAGATTATGCCTCTGTGCCAATTTTAATAGCAATTTATAAATATACAGGGAAACTATTAGCAAAAAAACGAAAAACAAAAATTAACTTTAACACCCTGTATCTTTTTTCTCAGCAACATTTTATTAAGGCATATTTGGCCCAATAGCCATATTTTGGTCCAAATAACCTGTCCTTAGTCTATGTCCCAATAGTTATGACTCACCCTGTATAATTAAAAAGACCCTTTTGGGCTATATCACAACAGTACCTTTTCGTACTAACTAGTCCATCGTCAGTGTCATTTGCCAGGTGTACGTAGGACTTCCAATTAGGGGTTGATGACCCTGAGAGTAGTATATTATAATAGGCATAGAGAAAAGAAGACGAAAGTTAACGGACACATCTAATGTCAATTGACAATGTAAAAAGGTTTTAGTTGTTATTTCCCTGTTAGTTAAAAGTACACGTTGTATAAAACTGTGTTTAATCATTTACATTCTTCCACATCACACTAGAGACGATGTCTCTGTATGGACTGTAAATGTATAGTATACTTGGCAATTATATAACGTGTAAATGTACATGTTTATATTTTTTCAGATTTGTACTGTCCAAAGGACCAAAATCAACCACAGATCTCGACTTTTGCCGAGCTTACATCTTACACAAGAAGTGGAAGAAAGTGAACAATAAAGAAATGCACAAAATGATCGACGATATGCTATATACCATCTATTCTCGAGGACCCGAAGATGTAGCATCGAATCAACCTCTGCAGGAAATATCGAAGCCTCCAGATGAGGTACTAGATTTTATAGTTGACGTGGACAATTATACGCATATCTGCAAGTCCTTCATAGCATATGTAATTAAAAAGAACGAGGAGGAGACTATGCGGCAGATAACGGAGGGATTAGAGAAAGACGATAGTGTAAGTATATTTGTATTTTGGTCAAACTATAAAAATAATTTACGTTTTTGGCAAATCAAGGAACTTTACATTCAATATTTCGCTGCACCTGTTCGCTGTATGAACCTCAATAACAAGAACCTATATGTTTCCTGCAGTCGATTTTTTGGACTTAGTTATTAACAAATTAATGTCAAAAACGGTAATATTTTGTCTTTTCCGTCGATCAGCAAAACGTGAAGCATTTGAAACAAATTTGAGAGTAATAAACTTATCAAGTCATATAAAAACCTTAAAAATTACGATTTCGAAATGTTCGTATCCTTATTTGTTGCTTAGAAAATTGCAACCAAAAATTTTGCAACTTTTTTACAAATATTAACTTTTTTAAAAATAAATTTATAACCACTATATTACACACAATGTTGGTCTTGTGGTGTTCAAAATATATTTAAAATTTCAAGTCGATCGCTCAAATAGTTTAAAAGTTATTTAATTTGTTTATCCCAAATTAAATTTTTTTGCAACAATATAAGTCAGAAATTTAGGTAGTAACATTAATTATACGGGTAGCTTATGAAAGAATAATATTTATTCTATTATTATTATTATTTAAAAAAAATGAGAAATAATAATTTTAAATATTGAAAATAATTTGGCAAAAAAATGTCGATTTTTTGCTTATAAACAATTAGAATAACTTTTTAACCATTTACTGCAAAAAACTTATTTTTCCATATTAAGACAGCCTGAATTTTTTTACAAATTTAAAAGAAAAAAAAGTTTACCTAGGACACTTTGGTACGAAGTACGAAGTGCCTTTTTTTATAAATTGATAGCTTTGTTTATAACAATCAATAGACTTTATTAGGGTCATCTGAAAGAGCATGCTCAGTTTTAATGTGAAAAATTCGAAGAATATTGGATTTTAATGGAATCGTTTACAAAGCTTAAAAAATGTGGTCCTCAAAATTGGTCGGGTTTGAAGCTAGTGAGAGCGGCGGAGGGGAAAGGAGCTGTTAACTGTATCTCTGTTTCTTGTTTATGGATTTCGACGTTTCTTTTTTTTAATTTGTATGTACTTTTTGCGTACATTACGAATATGTATTATTTAAATAATTAGATTGTTAAATAAACCATCTAATTTTTTTAAACAATTTTGTTTCAAGAACAATTCAAGAATTTAAGCTGTATAAATGTGAAAAAATCAGTTTTTTACGGTCAATGGTTAAAAAGTTATTACCATTTTTTTTATATATTGATAATAGAATAAATTTTCTTCTTTCAGAAGCTACCCGTATAATTAATATAACTATATAATTTTCTGACTTATATTGTTGCAAACAAATTAAATTTGGGATAAACAAATAAAATACTTTTTAAACTATTTGACCGATGGACTTGAAATTTTGAACATATTTTAAGCACTACAAGCCACAACGTTATATGGTATATGAAGGTTTTAAGTCAAAAAATCGACTGCAGGAAACATATAGATTTTTGTTACAGAGGTCCATATACTAGTGAAAACAAATGTCGTTTGCCTGGTCGGTTCAGTAACTTGATTGCTCTATTAATCTAAACAATACATACGCTGTGTCCTTAAAGTATGGAACAAATTCTTTTTTACCTAAACAGAGCATTTTAAGAAATAATCCTGAAACACGTCGATTTTTGATTTTAATTTACCATATTTTAAAATAATATTCTAATATACAGGGTGAATTACTTTCGAGTAATGACGTCACCGTCATTTTTTTTAATGGAATACCCCCATTTTGTCTCAATTTTCGGATTACTCTAACTGAGCTGATTCCAAAAATGTATCACATATTGATTCAAATTGGTACAGGGTGGACAAAAATACAATAGTTTTGTGTGTGTTCATAAAGTAACGCGTTAGTTAAATTAACAATATTATCAAAAATACTTATTGTCTAGCGGACAGAATATGATGAAATACATGACTTTATAAATGTCCGAACTGCAGCCCTTGCTGTATTTGACAGTAACCCAAACGTTGTACAAATTCTTGTTAAACCTTGTTTATTGTGTCTTGAGAAATATTATTTATTGCTGTCCGAATTCTCTGTTGTAATTCTTGAATATTTGCTGGTTTCGTTTGATACACAATATTCTTTAGATGGTCCCACATAAAATAATACAAAGGATTGAAATCTGGTGACCTCGCTGGCCATTCAATAGGTCCACGTCTACCAATCCACCTGTTCGGAAAAATTTCATCTAGGTACCTTCTAACATATACAGCATAATGTGGAGGTGCACCATCCTGTTGAAACCATAAACTTTCATCAAAACCTCCAGGATTACGTCTGCTGGGAAACAAATTACGTAAATTAGGTACGAGATACCCCCTTAAAAACTCAAGGTACGTTGCCCCGTTTAAATTACCTTCGAAAAAGTAGGGTCCGATGATTCGATTTCTTACAATTGCAGCTCATACATTTACCTTTTGCGAGTATTGTGTATGATGCTCACGCATCCAGTGGGGGTTTTCTTTTCCCAGTATCTACAATTCTGACGATTAACCTCGCCATTTAACGTTAAAGTAGCCTCATCAGAAAAAATAATGTTTTGTACCAAGAGAGGGTCTCGGTGGCAGTTATCCATCATTGCTTCGCAAAATTGATTTCTTCTATCGGGATCATCTTCGTTTAATTCCTGCACATGTTTGATTTTATAAGGATGCCATTTTTCAAGCTTTGTGTACCGTTGTTTTGCTAACACCGATATCGCGACTAACTTTACGCACAGAAGTGTGCGCATCTTCTTCAAAACTAAGTAAATCATCTAATGCTGTATCAGCATTTGCAGAGGGACGACCTGATTTCCGTGCATTTTCAACCGTACCAGTTTCTCGAAATTTCTTTTCAATCTTACTGACTGTTGAACGCGTTATAGGTCTTTCTGGATATTTATCATTAAACAAATTGCACACTTCCATCTGAGTTCGCGATCTGTCTTCATACCCAATCATCATAAGTATTTCAATTCTTTACTTTACACTTAACTCCATTTCTACTTCAAATTAAATCTAAGCAATAATTAAAACATTCACAAATACCAAAATAATTGTAGTACTAAACTGTCACTAAACATCAATAAATTAAAAAAATAATGACATTTAACAAAAACATAGCCTACTATGTTTCTTTTAAATTGATAAGAAATAATTTCTTTCATATTCCGTCCGCTAGACAATAAGTATTTTTGATATTGTTAATTTAACTAACGCGTTACTTTATGAGCACACACAAAACTATTGTATTTTTGTCCACCCTTCACCAATTTGAATCAACATATATGATACATTTTTGGAATCATCTCAGCTAGAGTAATCCGAAAATTGGGACAAAATAGGGGTGTTCCATTTAAAAAAAAATGACGGTGACGTCATTACTCGAAAGTAATTCACCCTGTATATTAGAATATTATTTTAAAATACGGTAAATTAAAATAAAAAATCGACGTGTTTCAGGATTATTTCTTAAAATGCTCTGTTTAGCTAAAAAAGAATTTGTTCCATACTTTACGGACACAGTGTATAATGCATTATAAGGTGAGAACGCTTACTGGTCTGTTCACCAGTTCACATTTACACTACCGATAATGAAATGTGTGGCGTCAAAAGTGTGACAATTATTAACAATATACAGGGCGACAATTAACACTGCTCCACATTATTTGAGCACTTTTACCTTTTGGTCACATCTTTTGTTGTTTCTAATTAAATTCATATATCTTATTTCTTGATCATGGAATTGGGAGTGAATTCTTTACTAGAATCCATTCTTTTGGATTTCTCTTTTATTTTATTATTCTTTTTGTTGCTGATATAGAATTTTCCCCAGTGCCATCCTGTTTCTTTTTTTAGTACTTAAAATACCACAAAAGACATAGTGCCAAAAGCATTTGTTTTGTCTAAATAATTTTGCAGCCCAGTATGTGCAAAATAAAACACAAGAATGTCCATTTGAACTACTTGCGATTTGAACTAAGTATCACATAAGAAATAGTGATATACTCGCGAGCAATGTCAATGCGTTGTTATCAATCTTAGCTCGAGTTTAGAAGAGTACCATCAGCATTTATTTTGCCTAACTAATTTTGTAGCTTAGTATCTGCAAATAAAACGAACAACTTTATTGTTTATATATTTTCTATTGTCATTCAATTACCAATCTTTTTTGACACCCTCTACATGGCACTCAACGTTTGTTTGTTTTAAAATTGTCTACATTAAATATTTTTACTTTCTATCGTCAAAACGAAACTTACATTATCTGATTCATGGTGTTCTGTAAAAAATTTTAAAAACGTTAATTTGAACTACTTACATTAGACTCGTAGTTCATTTGTATAAGATCTGGATTCTTGCCTCCATTTGAGCTACCGTCATTCATTTTCTGGCTATGTGATATTTCAAGATGCCGTATATGTTATAAAGGCCAAAAATTTTCAATTTCTTTTTGTCTTTCTCCACTTACATTATTTTCCCAAATAATCTGTACTTTCGTCCAAGTACTGAAGTCTGTTTAATAATATATTTACTAACGTCTTTAATTCCGATAATTATGGAAATGTGCCATGAAAGGCACATTTTCTCTTTTAGCAGCTTTTGTATCATAATCATATTTTCACGTAAACAATCTTCAAATAAAATAATAGTTATTTATAAACTACCTATTTATAGTTTATTTATTTGATAGATTTCTAGGGTTTTTGCATGTGTTTAAATTTGATTTTAGGACGACGAACAACTGAAAGCTCTTCGGGAAGTGTACCCCATCATGTCGCAAGTGGTGACATCCGGACAACGATCCGTTTTAGAATCAATCGAATCAGTCCAATCGGCACGACCAGAGTCGATACCAGCAACTTCCCAATCAGTAGAAAATCAGATAGATGCTTCTGGATCAGATCAAATTATCGACCTCGAAATTGATGACCTAAAACTGGAAGACGATTGTATAATAATCGGAGAAGGGACCGTAGATTGTCTCCCTGAGGATACGCAAATGGTTCACGAAATTTTGGACGACGATGACGATATTGCTTCCATTATATATTTTGCCCCGAAAGAGGTAAATATATCTTATCTTCTTTTTACCAGGCCTTTAGTTGCTGTATGTCTTTCTATACTCTCAAACCAGAATATTCCTTAGATGTTTCGTGACATTATCATCATATATAATATGTTCGTAATCTTTCCATTATTTATCGATACTAATGAAACTCTTATTTCACAGCGCAGTGTACCATCCTTCTTGGAATCGATAGAAATTCCCGAATCCATTGCAGATAAAGAAAATAGAAATCCAAAAGAAAAATCTACATTCGGTCAAACTCCAGTGACGCAATCTACATTCAAATTGCAAAGCAGTAATTCGGTCCAGTCTAGGGAAAAGCAGTCCAGGAAATTCACGCGGAAAAAAACTATAGACTCCACTATGGACCTATCAGTTGATTTGGACAGTGTCGAGAGTATTGAGTAAGCTATTTTCATTATAAATAAATATTTTCTTGCGCACAAAGTCCCAAAATATTTAAACAAAAACGTTCATTATCATCATCGAGGCCTTTCATTCCTTTCGGAATGCTTGTCACTCTCATTTGAGCTATTATTATGTCGGTATTTTCATTTAGTGGAACTTGGAGTGAAGTGCGTGCGATATTTTTCATACTAGTTTTCATCTCATTTTCTTGTTACTCCATATACATAAACAAGAGATCATTTCATAAAACCGGTAGATCTCTTGTTTATGGAAATTTACACCTACAACAATAGCACCTCGTTGAGGTGAATATTAATGAGTCTCTTAGAAAGATGGTAGTACTATAAATGCATAATTATTCGAACCCTACACATGATATTTTATGTGTGACAATGATAAATGCAACAACACTGACGAGAGAATACTGCGCGCTCCACTTTCAGCGCTTCCATGTGGAGTTGTCTAATTGCGACCTGACATAATACACAAAATGAGTCAGTCATGGTTGATCTATTGTGTAGATTTGTTGTGATTGCAAGGAATAAATTTTATTTATAGCGTAAGTAAAGCAAATGAAGCGAATTCATGTCCGTAATTCGCACTTTAGACCTGAATTCCGTGTTTTTTTTTCTAGTCCCGGCCGGTCATACTACGGTCATTTTGGTTTCATCATGTCGGTTTTATTTTTTGGAACATTTACAAATATATATTTAATCACCAATAATAGTAAAAACATTAAGCTCCTCTATTCAGCAGTGTAATTTTTCAATCTGGAACTACATCTAAAGTATTAAATATTCTGTTGTAGACATCCATCTATAGATATCATCGACGACGAACAAGTGGCGGATCTATGTAGTGACGAACTATCGCAATCGTTCTCGGTCCTGGAAACTCCCCCGACTAGCAATGAACAACAAGAGGAAGAAGATGCCGAATGTCTCGACGATAATACTAGCAGCAAGGAAATCGAGAGTAATTGTTACCATAGTCCTCACTCTACATTTTCCAATAACTCAGGTATAAATCTTTAATATTTTAAATATTTAATATTCCTTTATAATTCATCTATCGTATGTTTTCTCAATCTTTATATACCTACTTGGTTGGAGTCTTAAGAAGTAAACATACATCAGATTTCTCTTACAACATAGTAAATGTTTATAGATCGCAGGCTGGCAGAAATTTTTTTCCGTCGGCTCCCGGCCTGTATAGTGTTTTAAATGCGGATGTGCTCTACAATATCTGCCGCAATATGGTCGATTAAAGAGTAATGGATTTGTCAAAGTTTGGATAAAAATATAGCCAATTTGAGATTATACATTTTTTACGGCTTTACTTCTTCTTTTTCAGGTGCCTTCTCCGCTACGGAGGTTGGCAATCATCATAGCTATTTTAATTTTTGAGGCAGTAGCTCTAAATAGTTGTTTTGAGCTGCATGTAAACCATTCTCTCAGGTTCTTGAGCCATGAAATTCGTCTTCTTCCGACGCTTCTTCTGCCATCTATCTTTCCTTGCATTATGAGTCGCAGGATGCCATACTTCTCGCCCCGCTTCACATGTCCGAGATACTGTATCTTTATTTCTTTAATTGTAAGTTCAACTTCCTTCTCTTTACCTATTCTTCTCAGTACTTCATTGTTCTTAACTTTATCTACCCAGGAAACCCTCATAATTCTTCTATAGGTCCACACTTCAAAGGCGTTAAGTCGTCTCATTGTGTCTAGATTTAACGTCCACGGCTTTACTGTCACAAGTTAAATTTATCGGCAAATAGAGGAAGAAATTTTAACTGGTTTGTAAAACCAAACGTAAGACAAGTCCGTGCGCCAGTGTTGGTCGGGTTGGGTCACACTACACCACTGGTCGATTCTGGTCATTTTTATGTTACAGATAATATTTTAAATTTGCGAAGTCTTTCTTGAAACATACATCTAGTAAAGATTGGAATATGTTTACAACAGCTTTGTAAAAATCTACAACGGCTTTGAACAAATTTAGAACAGCTAAGAATAATTATAAATCTGTTCTAAGATGCTCTAAATATGTTCTCAGCTGTACTAGATCTCTTCCAAACTGTTATATGGCATTTGAAATCTATTCAAAGTTGTTTTGTGCTGTCCTATGCTGCTCTGGATCCGTTCTAAGATGTTCTATGCTGTTCAAATCTTTACTATGCACTTTTAACCTATTCTACGATCTAGATATATTCAAATTTATTGTAGATATGCTCTTAAGTGTTCTAGACCTATTCTCAACAGTTGTAAATCTATTGTAGATATCTTCAAATTTATACTAGATCTGTTCTAAACTGTTTTCTGCTTTTCTACATTTGTTCTTAGCTGTTCTAGAACTGTTCTATGCTCTCTAGATCTTACTAAAATGTCTTTTACGGTCTAGATCTTGTAAAAGCTGTTCTAGATCGGTTCTAAACTTTTCTGTACTATTATAAGCGTTTTTGTGTTGTTCTAAGCTTTTCTGTGTTGTTCTAAGCTTTTCTGTGTTATAAAATTGTCTATGCTATTCTAAGCTGTTCTAGGTATGTTTTAACACACCTTTCCTACGTTAGTCTAACCTTTTTTTCTGTTCATATAGATCTATACAAAGCTGTTCTAGATCTTTCTAAGCTATTCATTGTCATAGATACACTCGCGATCATTAAATTCGCTCACCTTGAAAATTTTAAGTTTCTGGAATATTTTTGCCTCTAGTGCAGTAATAACCTTTTTTTTAGGCTAACGTATTTTTTATTTGTCATCAATGTTTGTTTTGAAAGAAAAAAAAAAACGGTTTTTTATTGTTTTTATCGAAAAAGCAGAAAACAAACCAAATTGTGGATAAAACAGGCATACGAAAAAAATGTAAAATACAGAACGTGGTAAAATGTCAGTGAAATTTCAATGACTAATATCGTGTATTGCCTCCACTTGCTCTAATGACCTCTTGCAGACGACGGGGCATACTCTCAATTTTTCTCCGGATTACATGTTGTGGTATGTTATTCCAGTCTCTCACTAACAGATCCTTAAGCTCCTGTCCGTTGTTAGGAGGCGATGTTAGGGGTTGAATACGTTTTTTCAAATCGTCCCAGATATGTTCGATGGGATGCAGGTCCGGAGACCTAGCTGGCCAGGGTAACCTCGTAATTTCAACCTCGTCCAAGTATTGCATACTGATCGTGGCAACGTGCGTTCGCGCGTTGTTCTGCATAAAAACGACGTTTTCTCCAAGCCTTGCCATGGTATGCATAACATGTTCTTCCAGAATCTCCGTAATGTCCCTTTGTGCAGTTAAGGACCCATTTTCGATGAAGGGTAATTCTGTGCGGAAGTCGGAAGATACACCTCCCCAAGCCATGACCGAGCCTCCACCAAATGGCATTTTTGGAGCAATGCAAGCTTATGAAAATCGTTCACCGGTTCTCCTCCAAACTCTTACACGTCCATCGGATCCAGTTAGGCAGAAATGGGATTCATCTGAGAATAACTCTTTGCTCCAATCGTTAATTCCCCAATGCGCGTATTGTCGAGCAAAAGCTAGTCGTGCAGCTCGATGCGCCAGGCGAAGTGGCGGTCCTGTAGCCATTACCCGAGAAGATAGTCCAAAAGAACGAAATCTTATCCTGACTGTTGCAACGCTAACATTGCGATTCCGTACTTCCTGTAGACGCTTTCGATGCATAATCCCAGTTGAGGTCCGGTTTCGTAAAGCCTGAAACACAAGAAAACGGTCATCTTGTACCGTGGTCATTCTTCTTCGTCCAGAGCCAGGTCGTCTGGATAGCAAACCCTTCTCCCGAAAGCGCTGAAGCACTCGTTGAACCGTAGAAAGGCTTACGCCAACAGTTCTTGCGACTTGCCGTTGAGTGGGACCGTCTTTCACAAGCGCAACAATTTGTGCCGTTTCAACAACAGTCAAGGGTATTTTGGCAAAAAATAAACAATAATAAACACTAATAATGGCACTAATAATCACTAATGGTATCAATAATAAACGTTTGCTCGTTGCGTTTGAACAGAAAGTCGAAGCACAAATGAGACATTTAAAACAAGCGGCAGTTACAGGTACCGTTCATTTTGGGAAGTGTGCGCTTTCACGCGAAATCGGCACTGTTGAAATTCTTTGTTGCAAAGAAAACCGCTAAGCCGACAACAATTCCCAGAAACATGCATTGGTTTATAATTTTTGTGTTATTATTAATTACGATAAAGCTCGTTAAAAATGAAATATCGGTGATTTTCAAGGTGACCCGGATTTTATGATCGCGAGTGTATTATACAAGCTGTTCTAGATCGGTTCTAAACTTGTCTATTATAAGCTTTTCTGTGTTGTTCTAAGCTTTTCTGTGTTATCTATTGCTCTTTTAACCTGTCCTAGTTGCTCTAACGTTTTTCTGTTGTTGTAGATATATTCAAAGCTGTGCTACGCGTGTTTAATCTGTTATAATCTTTTCTAAGCTGTTATGTGTCTTTCTAAGCCAGCCATTACTGTCTAGATGTTATAAAAGCTGTCATATATAGGTTTTAAATTTTTCTTTTTTCTAATAAACTTTTCTGTTTTTTTTTGTGGTACTATAAATTTGTCAATACTATTCTAGTTATGTTTTAATCCTTTCTATGTTGTTCTAACTAGTGATGGGCAGACCTGCTTCGTTTCGGTGACCCGGCTTTTCCAGGTCAATCATTAAAATGATCCATTCATAAAGATCCGTTCATATGAACGACTAATTAAATTTGTTGTGTAAAGGTCAAGTGTGTAGAGTTTAATATTGTTTGTTATGTTTATGAGTGTTAGAGCATATGCATTAATGATAATGCAGTACCCGTTCATAGAGATTCGTTCATTAGAACGACTTTCATTATATTGTTGTTTGTTTGTAGAATTCGATATTGTTAAAACTATAAATTTAAGAATGAAATATATTTTAAGGTTGCCATGTAGATTTGTATTTCTCAAATCATCTTCAGAAATCATTACAATATAAAAAAATACTTGAAACGGTTAAGTAAAATTACAAATTCGATATTGTTATGTTTATGAATGAATGATAATGCAACAATTAAAATGGATTTTATTTCCTAAAAATTTATAAACAAAAAATTACAAAATACACAAAGTACTTTAAAGAAATATGAGCACATCTCGTCGAACAAAAATAATTAAAAATTATAAATTTGCGTTTACAAATAAAATTTGTGAAACTTTATTACCACTTCATCGATTTCGTTGATCTGTCAAAGTACGTCCCGCTTTTGAAAAAAATCGTTCTGATGGAACCGACGTAGCAACAATACAGAGTTTTTTCTTGACCAACTCAAATAGATGGGGATAATTATGACTCCTTTGATCCCACCATTGCAACGGACTGTCCTTTCTAGCCTGTAGAGGTTCACCAAGGTACTTATTAACTTCTGTTATTGCTGACGCTTTTGGACTAATTGTTTGCACAAGATTACTTACTTTTTTGTCAAAAGCGGCCCACACTGATTTTTGTGTCTCTTCCACACCATGATCTTTGGTTTGTGGTGTAGGGTTTATTGAATTTTGTTCTTTAGTTAGACTTATTAAAGTAGTCACTTGTGTCACTAAAGATTGCTTTGCTTGTTCAAAAGCGGATTCATTGTTGAAGCCATGTCTTTTAAAACGAGGATCTAATAAAGTGGCTTCCGCATATATTTTATTTTCCTCTATAAGGTGGAAACATTGGTTTAGCTTATCTGCTTCAACAACTGCTTCCCAGTCTGTAAATTCTGTTGGAGCATTTACAGAACGTTGGAGAAAATCAGAAAAATGATGTTTAAGCGCATTGCTTAAAAAAATTACTTTTAACGTTGTAATCTGTTGTTAGCATCTCTTTTGCTCGGTAACGTTTCTCTTTGATCAAAAAAATTCCACATAATACTTTTTTTCTTATTTTTCTTCCGTTTTATTTAAAACTGTAACTAGACTAAACAATTTCAATCGTTAAACTAAACAGAACAGAATACGGACCATTGACTAGATAATTCGAATGTATATAATATTACAGTTTTGCAGCGTAGGAGCTTCCCCGTTCCAATTGACCAATCAACGTGTCGCTATCACACAGTTCGCTTCGTAAACACTAGACAGCGTTATTCATAGTCATAGGGTCATTCGAACGATAGGGTGACAGAACGTGATTTCTAAACTATCCATTGCTGTCATAGATATCATAAAAGCTGTTCTGGATCAGTTCTAAACTTTTCTGTGCTATTGTGTCGTGCTGTGTGGTTATAAATTTTTCTATGCTATTTTAAGCTGTTCTAGTTGTTCTAACGTTTTCTATATTGTTCTAACGTTTTTCTGTTGTTGTAGATCTATTCAAAGCTGTATTACGTGTGTTTAAGCTCTTATAATCTTTTCTAAGCTGTTCTGTATCTTTCTAACCCAGCCATTACTGTCTAGATGTTATAAAAGCTGTCATAGATCGGTTCTAAACTTTTCTGTGTTGTTCTAAGCTTTTTTGTGGTAATATAAGTTTGTCTATGCTATTCTAGTTATATTTTAACCTTTTCTATGTTGTTCTAACCTTTTTTTCTGTTCATATAGATCTATTTAAAGCTGTTCTACATGCGTGTAAGCTTTTATAACCTTTCCCAAACTGTTCTATACTCTTCTAGATATTTTTAAGTGATCCATTGCTGTCATAGATATTATAAAAGCTGTTCTAGATCGGTTCTATACTTTTCTATAGTATTATAAGCTTTTCTGTGCTGTTATAAAGTTTTCTGTACCATTCTAAGCTGTTCTATTTACATTATAACCTTATCTATGTTGATAAATGGAAAAATAATGCGAACACGTACTCAGTGTCGTGTAAGATTACAAATCTTACAAGAAAGTAGACATTACAGTTTTTTTTGCTTAGATCCAAGAATAAACAAGATTATAAAACCATTTTGAAACACTAATCGGTTTATTAGGTATAAGCGTGCGAATTTTTTTAAAATGGCTCTAAAAGTGGTATCTTTTCTTGATTTAAAATTATTCAAATTGATTTTTATGATCAAAATAATAAACATTTAATTGTGAATGTAACAAGAGAATAGCAAGAAAGCAAGTCCATTTATTACCTTTTTTATAATAAGATTATGGATTTGGAGGTTATGCTATTTTAAATTTCAACTTCTTTATTAAAATTGAATGAGTGTATTAATTATATCATCGGATTTTTCTAAATAGTACTTACAAGCGAAGAAAGTCTTGTTATTTCCATAAGAGTTTTGATCATAACTATATAAAGAGGGCTGAACTATGCCAAGCTTACCAAGATATGATAGAAATCGGCCATGATTAGTTTTGTCAGAAAACACTTACCGGAAAAAAATTTTTTAAGGTGGCATAATTGAAAGAGTATCGGGTTAAAGGTGGTACAGTTAAAGGTATCTGCAAATGTGTATGTCCTGGGATTTTTTTACAATATGTTCCAGTTGTTTTTTCATTTTAACCTCATCTTATTTTACGATTGACTACAGTTTTTTTTGTTACAGATTTATGTAACGTATCCACCAGCGAACAAAACAAAGTTCAATACACTTCGCCTACATCACCAGATATATCGAGTACCTTCGAACCAAATGACATAGACCAGGAAGCGTCAGCCGAAGAAAATAGTATAGGTGTAAAAAACACAGTAGAAACATCACACTCGATAAAAAATAGTACAAAACCAGCAGATAGTGCAATCACCATAAGAAATAGTCGCATAATGACGGACGTTACAATTGAAACGGCCGACTCTGCACAGAACAGTTTGATCTCAACCGATACTGCCAAAGATGCCCCAACTGACACGTGGTATTCCGAGAATACCTCGATAGATGACCCCACCAGCTCAACAACAGTTTTGACAGAAGATTCCACGACGCAGAAAGAAGAAGCAGCCGTTACGAAAACTGTGACGAGAAAAAACGGACATATTGAACACAATAACAACGACGTCGATAAAGAATCCAGAAAGAATATGTTCAAAAAGCAGTTGAATGTCAGTTTGACTAGGGTAAATCTCCATGAGAAAAAATCTGGAGATAAAATACTGTTTACTTCCAAAAGCAAGTTGAATAAAGTGGAAGAGGGCGCCCTTACAAAGTAAGTATACTAACATTTTTTATTGTACAGTATCTCCAATACAGTTCTAATTTGAAATTTGAATAGCGCTGGCACGAATGTTATGTGGGACGAGTGAAAGTCTCTATCGACGGAGAGAGTATACATTTATAATAAAAACAGTTACTAATTAGGCAACTAATATATATATATATATATATATATATATATATATATATATATATATATATATATATATATATATATATATATAATTACGAGCAAAGCCCGAAATTGGACAATCCTAGCATTGTACGGAAATTATTGTCCACTTCTAGCAAGCATTGCACCCCCAAACTGTACAATATCCGAAATGACCAAAATTAAAATTGATTATCGAAACGCTCATAGTTTGTAACATTTGTAATAATATTAAATTTAACATTTGTAATAATCAATCATTGTAACAATTAATTACAATTTGTGAACAATAAAACATTTGTAACAATTAATTAAGTTAAATTTTGTGTAACATATTTATACATTGTAAGTAACCTAATAAATTGTTCGGAACTAAACTTTTGTTGAGGAGTGCTTTTAGGTTATTTGGCAAATTTTAAGACTGTCTTTGATTTACGTATTTAGGACAGTCTATCAAGAAGTGCTTTATACTGTCTACTGTATTGCATGTTTCGCATTTTGGAGGTTCATTATTTGTGAAGAGACAGGCATGAGTATACCTACAGTGTCCAAGTCGTAGATGTGGAATAATAGTTTGGCATCTTCTACTTCTGGCTGTGGACTTCCATGAAAAAATATCACTTTTGATGGTTCTGAGTTTCGAACTAGAGTCATTCCACTCCCGATTCCACGCACTTAACACCTTATTTTTGAAATAATCTTTTAGATCGCCTGCGATACTCCGACACTGTGTTTCTGATGTGTCACTGGTGATAGCGTTACGCGCAGTAGTATCTGCTTCTTCATTCCCTTCTATGCCTATATGAGATGGTATCCATAGGAAGTGGACTCTTCTGAAATTTTCTCAATGGGGTGTTTAGGGTATACATTTTGCATAGCTTTGACTGCGCTGAGAGAGTCAGAAAGGACTAGACAACAAGGGATGTTTTTAATTAATGTTGGCTTAACTGAGATGTGTCACTTTCAGCGTCCGATGCCTCACTGTTAATATAATTATGGATTTTTTTCATTATGAACCTGAATTTACGTTTTATGGATCTTTCTTTTAAATGAGGATAAACTTGACTGAGCATATGGGACAAAGCTGATAGGTCTGTGGTATATTCTTTAATTGTGGTTATAGGATCTGCTGACCCCATGATATTCATTAGGAGCATGTTAAGTTGATCAACGTTTAGAGGGAAAGATATAGGGTGATTTTCTATGAAGTTTTTAGCAGGGTCAAGTAAGAGAGAAAATGAGCATTCAGAAGTGCTTGCTGAACTAATTTTAGCTTTTTTAGATTTTGCTTGGACTTTAGGTGGTGGAAAAATGTTACGTTCTTCTGAAGATGGATCTGCTTCAGGTGAAATAATTTCATCAAAGTTTCTTTTTGGTTGATTAATTATGTGACTGTCCTTATTTGATGAGTCTACTTTGTTCGGTATCTCCGGGATATTGGAAATAGACATTTGTTCACACTGAGAAGGGTTCGTGTCATTGGATGCTTGCAAGGATATATTTGTTGCGCTGGATACCGATGCTTCATTGTTTTGGTTGGGGTTTATTTGAGCTAGTGGTTCGGAGCACTGTGAAGCGATGTGTCCTGGCTTCTTGCATCTAAAGCAAACTAAACTGTCTTGAGAAATGAATATTCTATATGTCGTGTTGTCAAAAACAAGAGTAAATGACTCTGGTAGTATTAGATTGTGAGGACTGATATAGATTTGTCTTCGGAAACTAAGGATATGATTGTACTCAGGCATAGAAGAACTTATTTTAAGGAAGGTCATGGGAGAGACAGGAACTATGCCGATTTTTTGTAACTCACTGATTAGCAAGTCGTGCGGTATTGAAGGACATACGCCGGAGAGTACAAGTCGTTCCGCTGGTGTAACTAATCTTCTTGCTCTGACAATTTCACCTTGTATTTCTATTTGACCGTGATTATTCATAAAATCGTCCACTATTTGTTTATTGGATAAATACATACATATGCGATTATTAGATAATCTAGAAGAGAAGATTATATTTTTCGGTTGAATTATATTTCCAAGTGGGAGAAGGTAGTCTTGAAGTTTGGTGTTTTCTAAGGCACTAAAGATAATTGCTTGGGACTTTAATGGAAATTGCACTCTCGACGCTGCCGAAGAGTATGACTGTGACGTGTTTATTCGATTTTGATGGTCTTGTATTGTAGAACTGTTGTGTGATTGCATGTTTGAATTCATTTCGATAAACGTTTGTGAAAAGTAAGTCCGACTCTGTACAACTGCTAAAACAGCTATATCGGTCTTTACTAAAAGCGGTTTTTTGCTGGTAAAACTGGATTTGTTTATTGACAACAATAACAAATAATTGCAATTTGCTGACTTTAATACTAATTTAACTGGATATTATGTAAGGAGTTTGTACACTTACAGTTTATTTCAATATATCACTAAGATTCACAATTTATAACTTACATTAAACTTTGTTAATGTTAAAAATATTCGGAGCCCATATTGAATACAACATTATAATTATCGATGCAGAACCGAACTCCATTCAAATTGATTAATATTATTAATATATCAAACTAACATTTTTTGTTAATTATTTAATATTTTTATATTTTCTATTT
Source organism: Diabrotica undecimpunctata (assembly GCF_040954645.1). Classification (NCBI taxonomy): domain Eukaryota; kingdom Metazoa; phylum Arthropoda; class Insecta; order Coleoptera; family Chrysomelidae; genus Diabrotica; species Diabrotica undecimpunctata. Next base: position 37,249,543 of record NC_092810.1, read on the forward strand.
ATACATAGAGTTGTTCTTTTTCGAATCGACAATGTGATAAAATGCTGTGTCAAACTAAAATATAAATAATAAGAAGAAATTGTTCTACAATGAGTTAATGTTAAAAAAATCGATATCTGTCATATTCTCCCAAACTTTGACACATGGCTACTTATTGAAATTCAAGCATTGTACAGCAATTTTTTTATATAAAGTCCGACGATTATGTCTATTTCGGAGATTGTACAGTAAAGGTGTACCGGGTGGCCCAATAAGCCGATCTCTCGGCTATATATCAGAAACTATTCATGTTATAACTTTAGGAGAAAAAATTCCTTAGTAAAAGTGACCAAGAGAAATCGCTGGAAATAATTTTCAAGTTACTGGGTTAACCGCTAGGGGGCGTAACCTGTGAAGAAAACTTTGAAAACCAGTTTTTTTGGGAGTTTTTTGTGAAATATGCCCAATTATACCAAGTGTTAAATAAGTAAACTAGAAAGAGGCCTAAATTCCGCACAAAGTTGTTCAGGTACTTTTTTTTATTTTTTCAAATAAAGGGTGGGGAAGAGTGGGAAAATATTTGTGGATAAATACCTATAACTTTGGTTTGGATCAACCGATTTTAACGAAATTTATGTCATTAGAAAGAGTGTGGATGAATTAATTTACATCTACTATAAAACAATTGCATTTAGTTTTAATTGTCATAGGTAGAGGGTACTTTCGAATAGAAAAAATTAAAATATGTTTTTTTCAAAATGTTTAATGGAAACACCTATTTATTGTAAATTATAATGGAACTGTTTCATGTCGTCTCGCGTAGTTGGTCGAGTTTGGTACAATAAGTCCTTAAATCTTCCCCACAGATAAAAGTCCAGACATGTTAAGTCTGGAGATCTAGCTGGCCATGAAAATATACTTCCCCTTCGTGCGCAGGACACCCGTCATATTGTAATATCATATCTCTTCTTGTTTGTAAGGAAATATCTTCCAGATAGAGACTAGAAAAAATTTACAAAAATATGAGAATTGTAATAGATGTTCGAAATGCCCCCTATTTTGTTGTAATAACAATTAACATAATTTTTGAAAGACGATTGATCTTGCGGAGAGGCCCAAGTATACAAACGTCTTGGTGGTAGTTTGAAGAACGTATTTAGTATTGCAAATTCTTCCTCTACAAATAATTTTAATCTTTCTCCTCTTTCATTTCTCTTTTCTAGACCAAAATCACCAATGAATTCATCGCTTTTTCCTTTACCAATTTTCGCGTTCAAGTAACCCATAATAATAGTTATATCTTCCTTTTAAATTGTTTAAGTGAATTTATCAACAACTCATAGAATTGCTCTTCCTCTTGTTTATCGCTGGTTGGGGCATACACTTGTAAAACATTTAATTTGACCGTAGTAGTATTCAGTGGAATAAAATAACAACATTTATCGTATTTTCATTGCAACATTATCCAAATTAAAGCAGCTGATAACTACGGGATGTACAAACCTTTTTTTTAAGTCGCCGTTTTCTTGTTATTTATTTATTTAAAATATAACTATATTAAATAAATATCATTTATAAACAGTATTAAATTGTTATTTATAAACAACAACAACTCTTATTAAATTTGAACAAGTCAGATTTTTAGTAGTAAAAAAATTAATTTTTGTGCGCCCATACTACCGGGACTACAATAAATATTTGGCGCAAGTTTAATTAATGAATTTAAACTTATAGAGAGCTTATATTTCTTATAGTATAATATTATGCATTAATAAGATTTTTTTTTTAAATAATTTTTTTAATACTAAAAAACTGATCATATAGGCAATAAGATTTTATGTTAGCGACGCCGGCATCGATAGAATATCTAAATAACTTGAATGTTCGTTTGTAACTTTTGATCTCTTCACCCTATGTACTATGTACTTATTGTAAATGTTCACATATTTTATGTTTAAACATTGTCTATTGTCATACGATATATACCTATATATATATATATATATATATATATATATATATATATATATATATATATATATATATATATATAAGTATAAGTCTTAAAACGAAATTAAAACTCTTTCGTTATTCTAGATATCAAACTCTAACCAAACACATTATGGACGATTGCTTGACTGGCGCTCTTGGTAAAATCAGCAGGCCGAAACATATGGACGACATGATCGATTTTTTGGAAGACATTTCTTCGCCCAAACCCAACAACAGTACCAACATCGAATCTGCAAGCGTCTCCTCAAATTCGGACGTCGATCAGGGATGTAGTGACGAAAGGACGACTGCTGAAAGTTTAAAATCACCTGAGTATGATTCATTAAACTTCGACACTTTGCCTGACTATATAGATAATTTCGAGGAAGAAAGTAGTAGGACGTCATCTATATCTGCAAGGACGTCGCAGAAAAAACAGGAAGAGGGTATGTTGTTAGCAATCTAGAAACTATACTAGTATTTGAATAAATTTATTTATGATAACACACCATATATTACGTGAATACGATGATATCCAAGACAGCAGGGGTTGTTATCGCCGACAATACCAGACCTTCTCAAAAACATCCCCCTACGAACTTCGTACCGGGGTCAATCCATACTAGTGGTCCAATATAAATTAAGTTGGTTGCTTGACTATTTTTAATATTTTTTATTTTTCTACCAATTAAACTTCAGTTCATAGAGTATACAAAATTACATTAATTTTATTTTTAAAAAATTTATTTTGCCGATGGCGGCCATTTTTGTTTCATCGTGTTGATCATTTTCACGAAAAACATGACTTCGTTCTTTAGCCAATGTTTTCACTTAGATTTGTCCTAGAACAATATATCAAAAACCAAACTGTTTGTAAAAGTATGCTCTAAAAAAGTGGTCCATAGCATTATTTAATTACAAACTACCCTTAAGACCTTAAATGGACCTCAAAGTTTGAAAAGGTAAACTGATAAAATTCTGTTTTCAGCATTTTTTTAACAACATAATGCAAACTGATAATGGTTTGTAATTTTTTTCTGGAAAAGACATACCTACATACTTTAAATAAAAAAAGTTTGAGTTTTGAGACTTAAGTCAATTTTTTCAAAAAAAATCTCAAAAATGTAATTTTTTGAAAAATTTCAAAGTTTTAGCCCTTATATCTCTGATGGGCAAGCAAGTAAACATTTGAAATTTGGCTGAATGTTAGTTCCTAATGAGTAGAATAAGGGGTAAAAATTTGAAGTTGTAGACTTAAGACATATAGGAGTTACAGACCTGAGAAAATGGCAAAAAATCATTAATTTGAGCGTTTGCGGTAGAGTAATTAAAATTCAAATAAACTGTCTAATGAATTAAAAATTAATGTATTTTCACCAAATTTCACAATAAATACAAATTTATACTACATTATAGAAATATTAACCTTCATTTAGAATTTCGACAGTTCAGAAGTTGGGATATTTCATCGCATAAATCTTGAGATATGTTAGGATTGCGTCTAGTTGCTGTTTTTAGTTCTGAGGGTGTGATTTTCTTCAAGATTTCATGAAAAGGCACCCAAGCTTCATCATGAGCACCTAACTTAAATGATGTGCTGGGTCCAGAAGGTTAAAAAAAGTGCACATAGAAGTCGTGATGTTCAATGCTGACAGTTTTTATTACCCCTAGCCACAACTTTCCATCATACACACAGGCTATTACATAATTTTCACTTAGGGAAATGTTGTGTTCACTTGTTGTGAAAAATTCTAAATATTTAGTTGTCTGGGATGTTTTAAAACACTTGACTTTATTTTCTGAGTTTAAAAACTCTCTTCAAGTTGTGATTCATGTTGTAGGATTTCTTCACTTTCAACATAATAATACTGAATATCTTTTAAATTCGCTGAACAGAAATCAAACATATCTTTTGCAGTTAAAATTTGATTCTTACAAGTTGATTGTAAACTGGTTTTAGTAACTTCTCTTTTTGTTGTGCCGCCGATACCATCGCATGCATTTTTCCCGTGGGCTGTTGCAAAAAAGTACCATTCTGCCTGTAGACCAAAATCTTGCTCATGATGACAGATATTCGGAAATTTTTTTATTTTTATATTAGCTATTGGCACCATCAGTAAAATGAATTACGCTTTTAACAGCTGGAGCAATAGCTCCAACCTTCAATGCAATATTTCTGAAAACAGTGAACCACGGCAGTGTTATGTTGTTGATAGTTACTTATGATGCATAGAAGATATTTTTGTTTGCGGACTGGCTTTCCTTCGATGCGCACAGACACACAGTCTTTTTTTCCAGGGCAAATCCTGCTGTTTTCTTCTAAATGAAGGTTAATATTTCTATAATGTAGTATAAATTTGTATTTATTGTGAAATTTGGTGAAAATACATTAATTTTTAATTCATTAGACAGTTTATTTGAATTTTAATTACTCTCAAATTTTTACTTGCTTGCCCATCAGATATATAAGGGCTTAAACTTTGAAATCTTTCAAAAAATTACATTTTTGAGATTTTTTTTTTTGAAAAAATTGACAAGTCTCAAAGCTCAAATTTTTTTCATTTAAAGTATGTATGTATGTCTTTTCCAGAAAAAAATTACAAACCATTATCAGCTTGCCTTATGTTGTTAAAAAAATGCTGAAAACGGAATTTTATCAGTTAACCTTTTCAAACTTTGAGGTTAATTTAAGGAATTAAGGGTAGTTTGTAATTAAATAATGCTACCGACCATTTTTTAAAGCATACTTTTTCAAACAGTTTGGTTTTTGATTTATTGTTTTAGGACAAACCTAAGTGAAAATACTGGCTAAAGAGTGAAGCCATGTTTTCCGTGAAAATGACCGACACGATGAAACAAAAATGGCCGCCATCGGCAAAATAAATTAAAAAAAAATAAAATTAATGCAATTTTGTACTGTCTATAGACTGAAGTATAAAAGGTAGAAAAATAAAAAATATTAAAAATAGTCATAGTATAAGATTAAAGAAACAACTGTGGCTACATACTAGATAATCAATTATTTTAAATAAATTTTCGTTATTAAAAACTCTGAAAATAGTCAAAAAAGCTTACCAGGGGACTGTTTTCAGTGACGGCTGAGACGCTGGGTTCACTAGAAGACACAGTGGTATCTAAACAAAATAGCCCACTTTAGATCCAGATTTTTGTCTAAAAAGATTATTTTCCTATATCTGTGCGGTTTTTGAGAAATTAGTTTATCGAAAGCTTTTTCCTGAATAACAATGTTAACACTAATTTTTTGTAAGTCATCGAATAATTAATATCATCCACAAGGAATCTAAGTTCCTGTAGTTGGCTGTATACCATATATAACAAAAAATTTTATTAAAAATCTTTTATAAAAGGTATATAATTTAAAAAACCCAATCGGGCTATATCACAAAACGTTTTCGGAATCCATATTCCATCATCAGTGCATACATGTATACCCACCTAGTGCACTGATGATGGAATATGGATTCCGAAAACGTTATGTGATATAGCCCGATTGGGTTTTTTAAATTATATACCTTTTATAAAGGATTTTTAATAAAATTATTTAATTAATATCACTTTAGTTACTTCAAAAGTACCAATTTTTCAAAGTATTATGTCAACCTAAAATATCGGTTGTGATAATTAACCCTTTCAGTGCGGCCGTCTCTCCACGTTTATCGTACATTCTACTACCGTTTTTCTGGAAATCGTGCCCGTAATTACGGATGATTTTGCTGGAATGTCGAACAATTGTTATATTGTATTACAATATAACAATGGTTATTTTTAGCAATAAATAATAAAAAAATCTGTAATTGAAACATTTATTTTTTAGATTAAACCAATATTTATCGTGTCAAATATTAAAATTGTTGCAAAAATACATCTAGGTATTGATTTTAAATAAATAACTTGCTTCCAGTATACTTTTTTATTGTGATAGTCGCCGAAACATCACATTTATCACAACGGTATCTGGAAATACCTTGGAATAAATGAAGGACTGTGGTAACTTGAACGATCAAGTTAACGGATTTTACATAACGCTTCCAGATAAAGAACAGCCACTAGTACCAGAACTTCCCCTGTATTTTTCTAAAATCTCAAAAATTAGGTTGATTTGGAAATCTGCTACTGAATTTTTTTTATTATTTGGAAATTTGTACAAATAGTAGGAGTTTAGAAGAGACATGTCCATGAAATAGAAAAAAAAATTATACCACTTCGTCGTTTTTCGAACACATTCAATTGAACACAATATCATATCACTTTTATCGACTCCGCCCATATATTTATTATTGTCTATAATACAAGTCGGTTTCATTTTTTATGTCCAGTATCTGTGCATTTTTTTGCTGTTTTCCCATATCAGCTTCGTGTAGAGTAGTCTTTTTTATAGTAGAGTAGTAATACCTCTCTTTTGTATTTCCACTTCATAGCTAACATTTTGCCATCGCTTTTGAAAGTTAATTCGTTTTTAGCCAATTTTTCAAACAATGCAGGCATATTTCTCCTACTCTTCTTTACCGTGCCACAAGCTCCGGCGTTTCTATTGTATAACCAATAAAACAGTTCTGGACTTGAGTACCAGTTATCTACGAATAGCTTGTGACCTTTGTCTAAATATTTATTCATTAGGGTTGTTACAGTATAACCCGATTTTTCTAAATTTCCAATATCGGAGCTATAAGTAATCTAACCCGTATATATAATAAAATCACAAATATATCCGGTTTTGCAGTCTACGAGTAAAAAAAGTTTTATGGCCAAAACGGTGACATTTAGATGGTATGTACTGTTTGAAAAATAATCTTCCCTTGAATAAAAGCAAACTTTCGTCAAGACATACGTTATTGAAAGGTTCAAAGATATTGATAAATTTTGTTTTGAAATGATCTACCAACATCCTAACTTTGAGGAGAACATCATTTTCACGTTGAACTGAGTTGTCACAAAAATGTAACATCTTCAAAATATTTTGATATCGATCCCATGACATCGCTTCAGCAGAAATAGGTGTACGTAATAGTGGATTCTTACTCCAATATTCATGAAGGGATAAATTTTTTGTTTTTGGCATCAGAAATGTTAACCTCAAGAAAACATACAATTCTTCATTTCTTATATCTGTCCACTTAGTTCGCGATTTTTCTTTCTGATGTTCTTGTAGGGCAAATTTGTTTGTTTCATCCAGAATTTTGTGTACAACCTCACTAGTAAAGGAACTTTCAAAAATTTCTAATGGTGTGGATTCCGCATTCAATTAATCCACAGTGGTTCATACTGATGGCACGGATTTTATAATACTCATATACAAGTACACCGCACTGAAGGGTTAATTAGCAGAAGTAATGTTTTTTTGTTTTTATATTTTTTATTATGACTGACTTATTTATTATGATCTTAAAAATACTGTCAAATTAAAATTAACAAAAATAATTGTTTTTGTCCATAAAAACATTCCCCTGTGTAGCTGCAACAGCCCTGTTACAGCTTTGCAGATAATTGTCTATAACTCAAAAACCAAGAGGAACATGTGTGGGTTTGTTAAAGATACATATTTAATGTACTATTGCCCTTCATTTTATTAAGATACATTCTCAAAATTTAATAAAATTTGCTTAGGGACAGTTTTATATAGAAAATTTCCAAATAACAGAGAAATGTTATGTTTGTGAAAAAATATGAACATGAAATCGATAAAAATGTTAAAAATTTAACATCAACCTAAAACCGGACATGTGTATTAAAATAAATAGACGTGAAGGTAGCCACGGTTTTTTTTTACAAAATGAAAGAAGGCTCAGGATGCGGGATATACTCCAGATCAGTGAACCTAAGAATAAAGTGGGGTATGGACAAAAATGCCAGCATAGTTCAGACAGAACTGACTGGTATCTCCATAGCCGCAAAAGAGATAACCCAAAAAGGTATAGCAGGGAAAACTATAATGATCTGCACAGATAGCAGACAAGCGGTACTAACCTTGAATAGACCACGTGTCACATCAGGTTTAGTAATGGAGTGTCACGAGTCACTAACTCAAGCCTCGGATGGTAATACCATCATCCTGAGGTGGGTTAAAGGACACAATAGGAATAAAGGCAACCGCATTGCTGACCAAGTATCTAGGAAGGCGGCAGGCCTAAGACTCTTACGACCTGCGGATCTTTTTGGTTGGTCAACTACAACAATCGCGGAAATTGTCAAATGTCACTCCCATACGCAAACCGTAAAAAGATGGGAAGAAGGGAAAGGATGTAAACTTGCCAGGGTAACACTAAGTAACCTTGAAGAGTCAACATCAAAGAAGTACTTGGGAATGACCAGGAAAAATCTACGTTTGGCAGTTGGTTTTTTTAACTGGTCATTGTCAACTAAGCAAACACCTCCACACACTGGGGCTAGCAGACACACCTCTATGTAGGAAGTGTGAACGATAAGACGAAACTGTAGAGCATGTCCTATGTGAATGTCCAGAGTTATCGTTAATACGAGAGTACGCGTTCGGCGAGTCCTGGCCCACACCTGCCCACATAAGAGAGATGTCTCCTGGTGACTTGTCCACCTTCCTAGAAATGGCAGGATGGACAATGAGCTAAGGGTGACAGCTCCCTGGGAGGATGCACAATGGGTCAATTGTGGCCTAAGTGCTGTGAAACTTAACTCGCCCTCCCTACTCTACAGATACAGATAACCACGGTTTTAGTGACCTTATTACAAATGATATAATTATATAACTGTTTTCATGACAATTTCATCATAATTTTATTTCAATTGTATCCATTGTTTAATCATTTATAAGATTCAGAATAAAAAATAAAAAGTTAATCATAAAGAAAAAAAAAATCCCCGGTGGGGAATTGAGACCCGGGCCTCCGCGTGACAGTCGGGCATACTAATCTATGCACTACATAGCAGGACATTTAAATCGTGGTTGTTCTGTTCGAATTGTCGAACGCAAAATTGTTAAACGCGCGAAATTTAAATAATCGTTATGATTTCTGAAATTTTTCATTTCTTCTTTACAATTCTCTCCCCGTAAGTACCTTCTACACGGTATTAAAAAACTTTTAAAAACAAGATGAATGAAATCGGTAAAGTCGTTCTTAAGTTATGACGTGATACAGGGAAATAGGGATTCTTGCTTAAATAGATTATGTGTATTATTTGTCAACTTAATAGTGTAAATCTTTCAGAAGTACCAACTAAAAAGAGGAGAATATGCTTCGCGGATGAAGTAGGCGTCGACATAGCTCCGAGTGCTGATAAAGCGGTTCCCAAATTCAACAAGCAACAAGGTATCCTAAAGAAACCCAAGGTCGAATGGCGAATACCGCCCCGGATGATGAATTTGCAGTCTTTGGCGAAGTACCGGTAATTATAACTATTATAAAAAATATGTACATAACTTTATTCAGATTTGACCTCTAATTCAAAAATCGACAAACATTATTTCTTCTATTTTTTAACAATATGAATTACAACTTGCAACATTTGGGATACATATTTGAATTGTATGAAGTTCAATTGGGTGGCTAATAGGTAAACTTCATTCACAATTATAAGAACTGACTTATGCAGAATTTAAAAGTATCCCGCTGATAAAGTCGACGCCATAAAGAGATTTGCCTCTTCAGGTAAATAGTAAAAAGGGTCGGCTTAACGAATTTTATATTTTATTTGGCATTTACATTACATATTTAATTTAAATAAATATCTAGATAATTAAGGGAAAAAATACATAAATTGATAGCTTATTCAATATACAAAATCAACAAATGCAAAAGTATTTTTTTATTTACTTTTTACTTTAAATGTATTATTTAATTATTAGAAGGCCATGAATCTAAACTTGGACATCATTTTTAATACCTACAAACATTTTAAAATAACATTTTCTTGTAAATTTAAAATCACTTTCTTCTTCAGTATTAATTAATAATTATGATTTTCCCTATCTACCGCAGACGTTCGGATACAATTATCGTCTCTTTGTAAAGACAATGACGTCGACTTTACTAAAGTAACAAGACATTTACTTAACACAGACAGTACACATTACTCCCCTGAGTTAGTGATGTTATAGTCTAAAAAAATCATTATGAAATTGACTGGCCAGTTGGTTGTGAAAACCAGTGCCAATAAAACATAAAACACACACAGACACAAAACGAGTATAAATATTACATCACATAGATATTATGTTAAATCTGTGTCACTATCACTGTCGTCTTTTAAATTGATGATAATATTTTGTATATTATTTGTAGGAAAATATGAATTCTCAGCTTTCATGATATGTGAGACTGCATTTTTCCAACTATTCGCATCAATTTTGAGTACTTCCTTTTCAATTAAATGCAGGACAGATGCATTTAAATGTGGCGAAGTATTATTTCTTCGAACTCTTGACTTAAGTTGATGCCACATATGTTCGATTGGGTTAAATACACAGTAATATGGTGGAAGTCTTAAAATCGTATGACCCATATTTTCGGCATAATTATCACAAAAGTATTCTTTTTTCAATGCGAAACTTTTTAAAATGTCCAATACAATAAATCCTTCTTAGTATTATCTATGTGAAAATAAATATCTTTGTCATACAAGTAATTCTGTATTGTTATTTTCGTATCGCTTGAACTGGGAATTTTATTTAATTGCCTGCTATGATATGTTGCATTGTCCATAACTACAACACTATTAGGGGTATGCTGGGTATTAACTTATTTTTGAACCAGTCTTCAAATATATCTGAAGTTGTGTTGTCATGGTAATCGAGACATGAATCACTGATGTTTTTAGCTGATAGAGATAAGGCATTTGGAACCCATCGTGAGTATCAAACCACGTTTGATCTAAATAAATAATAGGTCGATTCTCTCGACGATACCGTTTAATTTTGTTTAAAATATTCCATTCGCCATATCCGTAAACGATTGGATTCCATAAGTACCTGTCTTTTATCTACTTTTTTGTATTTAAACCCTATACGTTGCAAACACTTCCAAACAGTTGTTCTACCGCACTTAATTTCAATGTTGTCGACGTGAAGCCTGTCAACTAATATATCTAGTGTGGGTACAATTTGTTCTTCATACAAGGCATACACTTTGCGACGAATAAGATCTTCATCTGCACGATCGAGCTTCCGAGAAATACTGTTATCCCGTCTTATTAATCTTGGTATAATAGGATTACTTATAATTTTTCTGACTGTGGATAATGGTTTTTTTAGTCAAAGTTGCCGTTTCATGTAAGGCTTCGTTACTGTCCATGTTTTTTTCGACTAGAATTTGAAAAACATTAGCAATAATTTGTTTTGCATCAGTAGATAAATGTATTCGTTGACGGTGTTCAGGTTTTAATACTTGAATGAGATCACCTCCTTGTCGATTTGATTCCGGTTCATTAACTGGCGAAATTGCCCTATTATCCTCTGGACTCCAGGGACGCCACATTGTTTCATACAATAAAGGCAAATTTGACTACGTGGATTCACCGGCAAGTGTACACACTGTAAAAAAAACACTTTATAACAATACTCGACTAATTTTTTGCACAAACTGAACACGCAAACGACTTTACAACCAAGAAAATAACAATTACATGGCTACTTTATTTAAGTTTTTTTGGGACAATATTAATTTTCATTGTACAATGAACTGTAATGGATTTGTATGTAACAGAAATATAGCAACCCTGTTTAAAAGTCATACATATTCTTTCGAGATGGTGACTGCCTCTCACTTCTATTCAAACAATTAAGTGTTATCTTTGTTCCACATACTGAATAATGTATACGGTAGTTGAAAACTTGCCATATCGGTATTCAAGTACGAAAAAGGATTGAATATTTAAATGACAAAAATAATTTATAAACTACAAACGCTGTCAAAACAAGGCGAATGAATTTAGGAATATCAATCACCGACCATCCTCCTATGGCTGTCTTTGTTCGATGAATGCTGTTTTAGGCGGATTAAGTTCATTGATTTAGTTTCTGTGAGTAGGAAAGAGACTTAATATAGAAAATAATTCGTGAATAATGTCATGCTGGTGCGTGTATAACTTTATATAACATATTTTTCTGTTCTAGCGTTCTACCTACTGACGCATGCCTACAAGGAGATCTTTTTGTGGAGGTGGAGAACATGCATTTGGACATGGATAATATGAACGAGTCAGTTGATAGATGGCTATTAAATAAAAAATTAACGGAAACATCGTTAGCGCGAGTAAGTACTTCTATATTAGGTAGAAATTTAGTTTGTGACATTGTATCAGTATTTTTCAAAGTTTTTGACCTCTAATACCACAGACTACTCTCATGTATGGAGATATTTCACATTTTTGTGCTCGAAAATTTGTTAATATCTACACTTTCATAATTTTTCGTGGTCAAATCAACCCATAGAAATCTAAACAACATTTTTACACATTCTGTATCTGCATCTCCCCTACACTGACCTCCCTGATATCGAACTATTGGTGTAAGTTTCGCAGAGACAGAGAGAGAACTTCTTTCGTCCGATGTCTCGTCTTCCTTCGATCTTTCCTTCAACGATCAACTCAAGAAAAGTATACTTATCGTTCCTAAACATGTGGCCAAAATAACAAAATAAGCTACTTTTCTTCGCTTATTTATTCTTTTTCGCCCTATTTCTGGCATAGTTATTACTTTGATCCTTATTAATTGTTGAGCTTTCTTTACGTGCCATCTCCGCGTCGGAGGTTGGCAGTCATCATGGCTATTCTGATCCTAGATGCTGCCGCTCTGAATAGATCGATTGATGTACATTCGTTCCATTCCCTCAAGTTACGCAACCATCAGATACTTCTCCTTCCTACACTTCTCTTGCCCTGGATTTTCCCTTGTATAATTAATTGAAATATGTTGTATCTTTCATTACGCATAACATGCCCCAGGTATTGCAGCTTTCGTGTCTTCATGGTTTCCAATATTTCCATTCTTTTATTGACTCTTCTCATGACTTCGTTGTTTGTTACATGCTCGGTCCATGATATCTTTATGATTCTTCTATACACCCACAGTTCAAATGCTTCCAACTTTCTAGTAGTTGACGCGTTAAGTGTCCATGTTTCTATCCCGTAAAACAGAGTCAAGAAAATATAACACCTTGTTAGCCTAAATCTCAAGTCTAATTTCAGTTCTCTTGTCTTGCACAAAGTACCTTCCTCATTTTACTGAAGTTTGTTCGTGGTTTCTCTATTAGAACTTTGATTTCTTTGGAGTAATCGTTTGTGTGATTAATTATTGTGCCAAGATAATTGTAGTTTTCAACTTGTTTTACCGTTAATTTTCAGGCTTTCATCATTATTTTGGGTTTTTGATATCCTCAAAAATTTAGTTTTCTTGATTCTATTATTTTTAGTCGAAACTGGTACAACAAGTGGTTAGTTATCCGAAAGGCGAATAAAACTCATTCAATAATATTCAGAAGCTCCTCAACATCGGGCTAACTCAATAGTGGACTTTTTGGGAGTCCTTTATACAAAGACTCTCAACTAGAAACTACCGATTCGTTTATAGTGGTTGTATGCCTGTTGTGTTTGTTGTGTTCTGTATTGTAAAAAGGCTTTCTTCTTTTCTTCACATTTTGTATTCACTTCCTCTCTAAACCATGGTGTTTTCTTTTTTGATATGTTAGTGTTCTTTACTTTCCTCTCTCCAAGTGATTCTGTAGCTGAGTTAAGGCATCTTACGTCGATTATTTTTGATGGATGTATATCTCTGTTGGTTATAACATAATCTATCATAGATCTTTGTCCACGGGTGTTATTAAATATATATTTATGTTGGTTTTGTGTTGTGTATTAGTTCGTTATTCGTGCAGAAGTTTATCATCAGTTCTCAAACAACACCGTTAATAACTAATAAAACCACTAATTTACTTTTTCTCTTGGGTTATTTATTCTTTGAAGTTTAAAACTCAACTCTCTTAAAAACTAACTAACAAATACTGTATCTGTTTTATCTAAGTTTGTGTATCAGATTATAAAACACTTCTTGGATCACATAAACGCATTAGACAGACCACTTGACATCTGCTGATGCCCATGGCTAGTTCATCCTTCATGCTCCAATAGGCATCACCATAGGGATGATGATTTGTTACAATGTTCATTAAAGCTGACATAATCTAATGTCTAATCTATGTTTGAAATTTTAGCAACTTTATATGTATCTTGGCGTTTTCTATATTATGAAATTATGTTTCTTGACCTATTTACCGCACCTCTTGAGCAGTTATAATATCTGTATGGTAATCTGATAGCTAAATAGTTTCTTTAGTTTACCGCTTCGATATAGGGTTCGTATACCCCAGGTGAAGACGTATGACCTGCGGAACAATTTCAAAATTTTAATAAAGAACGTTGATCTTTTACCTTAATTTAAGTCATTTTAACACAGCTCTAACTTATCTTTTTGTTCCAGATCGATTACGACAAATCTAATCCTTTATCGTGCAAAGGAGACATAGTACATTTTAATGACGGTTCGCACTGGAGGCTTCGTAATTTACCGTTGCCGGAACTAATAAATGAAGGTACAGTAGATTCAAAAAAAGACGACTTAATTCCACCTATTTGTGAAAGTATGTGTTGTAATAAACTTTTGTTGGAATTCAAAAAGCTCCATATATATAAAACGAGCGACATTCCTAAAATATCATCTAATCCGTTCTGTTTCAAGATTTCTGATAAAGAAAAGACCGACAACAACCATAGGTTATTGTTTGTAGGTCTAAATTCAGTTAATAAAACCGTGGAAAAGATTGCTACAACTAGCACATCCGCTCCCAACAGTTTAGATATCGTCCAGCAACCGGCTATCGTGCCGGAGGTTGAAGAATTCGAGAAGACCATGGGAAAAGAAGAAGTCGCCAAAGTTTCAACTATACCTTCAGATTTACACAATCTGAATCTCAGAAAGTTTTCTCCCAGTCCTGTTATGAACTGTTTTAGTCCACATTCTCCTAATTACTCTTACTTTTCAGATAATTCTAATTTTGCTGATAAATCAGATTCGTTTCAGGAATCTGACGATATAGATATTGAAAATAATTTAATACTAGATAACCAAGAACTCATAGAGAAGAAAGAAGAAGCTCAAGAGAATCAACATGCGCCAATGAACGAAGAAGCAAGAAAAGAAGTTAGCGAAGCAACTGTTTGGATCGAAATTGCTGAACAGTGCGTTACTGAAGCGAGTCCAGGTGGTCAAGAAACTAACGAACCGATGGTTTGGGACAAAACTATCGATACTATCATTGCGTCACAATCAATAACTTCAGATAAACATCAAAACCAATCGATAATTTGGGTTAATCCTATCGAAAGTACAGTTGTGACATCGGAGTCCCTTCACCAAAATGACACCATAAACGAATCATTGATTTGGGTTAAATCTGTAGAAGACACAGTTGTGTCAACTCACTCTGTCTGTGAGTCAATGATGTGGATCAAACCCATCGAAACGACAGTTGCTACATCTCAGAATGATTCTGTGGTTTGGACTAAACAATCTGAAGATTCTATTGTTACGTCTGTCTGCCAAAATCAGGCAATAAACGTTTGGGTTGAACCGATTAAAGAAACAGCCATTTCAAATTCGTTAACTTGGGTTAAAGCTGCAGATGCCACAGTTCCTATCTGTCCAATAAATGAACCAAGTCATTGGGACAAACAAGCAGATAATACCGTTGATAATTCTTCAACTATCTCTTCAAACACACCAATTTACGTTAAACCTGCTGAAGGTATAGTATGTGCAAAACAAACAATGCCTGCATCAACGATTCAACTTAACCAGGACACAGCTCCCACATCTCAGTCGACCAGTCGAAAAGAACTGACAAACAAACCTGTCGTTTGGATCAAGCCTATCGTCGAAACAATTGATACACCTCAAACCGTCAGTTCTAATCACCCAATCAACGAATCGGTGGTTTGGCTGAAACCTACGCTAGAAACAGTCGAACCTATTTGTCAAAATCAAACAAGTGATCCAGTTATTTGGATAAAAACAGTTGATACACCTCAAACCGTGACTTCTACTCAACCAGCGACTGACTCAATGGTTTGGATCAAATCTTCCGATGATACAGTTGTCACAACTGTTTCTCAAGCTCAACCGATTGCTTGGATAAAACCAATTGAAACTGCTCAACGTCCAAATCAATCGATGAACGATTCGATGGAATGGGCCAAACCAACTGGGAAAATATCCCAAACTGTCTGTTCAAATCAGCCGATAAATGAGTCTTTGGTTTGGCTCAAATCTACAGAGGAGACAGTAGTTTCGCAGCAGCCTATCCCAGATCAGACCATGAATGAATTACTGGTTTGGATTAAACCTATGAAAGATCGTACTACCGAATCTGAGTCGACCACCAGAGAAGTAGGTGTAACATCTCAACAATCCACTTGTTCGTATCAAGACGTCGAAATAAAGACAGACGCCAACAGTAACATAGAAGAATATACCAGACTTCCTCTTAAAAAACGCAAACATTCAGTGAATAAAGGAAGCGAACTAGACGAGGAGATTATAGCTCCAGAAATGATGGAGGAAATCTTAAAAAGAGCTAGGGCGGAGAAAATCGAAAAGATAGATATAAGTTATCCCGCCACACCGGCTATCAGTATAGCCGAAATACAAGAAACTCTTGAACCGCCACCCAGGACCTTCAAAACTCCCGCTCAAAAGAAAGAAATGCCCCCGCCTCCCGTACCCACTACCTCACATCCCCAACAAAAAATTATCACCGAACAGTACAATAATCATACCTACAATAATCCCACCATAAACTATCACATGAATAATGTTCCTTATCCGTTTTTCCCGTGCCCGAGTCTGTCGTACTTCCCTTCTATCCTAGTACCAGTAAATGGAACTACTACGTTCGACGTCAACGTTATGAATACGCAACAAGCGCATAGTGCCCAACCGATGTCAACGGCGCACCAAGAACCCACTGGAAAAGTGAAGAAAGAAAAGAGAGGAAGACGAAGAAAGAAAGATTAAATTGGCTAAATTCAAACAATATCATTTAATTCAGTATTGGCTTTAAAGACTAGAAATAAGAACAAATCTTTTGGTATGGCAAGATTAACTATTGCAGCATTTCATATTTCCCAAAAGTACCGTTAGATTATGAATATTTGATATTGTTATAATCCTAAAAAACGGGAATATAACAATTATTGTGATGTTACTTTTAGCTCTTGTATATAATATAACGTTATTGAATTTTTTTAAAGCTTAAATTTTCAATGGTAGAATTTCTAGGCGATAATTTTTGAAGGTATCCTTCGAAGTTTAATCTAATTGAAATTTTGAAATATATATGTTACGGTAAATGTAAATGAATCAGTGATTATGCGTAATTCACCAATAAACTTGGTAAATGTGATAAACTCTTCAGTATTTATCAAATTTACCGACGATATATATAATTTTCAACTCTTAATTATGAATGTGATACATATATATTGACTGATTGTGTCAGTAGAATTCAGCTCATTTTTTTGAGTTACTAGTCAGAAGGAGTTTTTCGTTGAACTCCTACTCCACTCTACTATGGTATGAGAGGCTGCGAATAATATATTAGAATAAGCGACTGACATGTCTTGTGAAATGAAAGACCTAATCAGACAATTTTATTCTTAGAGATCATACAAAATAATGCCTACTAATAAGTGTGCCTTAATACCTCCCGTGAACCAACAGGTAATTCACCGAATGATTGCCGGTATAAGCAATCCCCCACTTGCTGTCCAACGGCTTCGTGCGGACGAGTTGGTATGTGGTAGGGCACTCTTTTGTCTTGGGGCTGAGAAACCGGCCCCAAAGGCGGAAGAATTAGTGGTTTGGTCAACGGCATACGAATATAGAAGGCAACGAGAAACCACTATATTAAAGATCCCTATGGATATCTCTAGTACAATCATAATGGCTGTAAAACACAACACAAATTCTCTTACTGATCATGGATATCGGAGACCAAGATCCGGCAAGAGAACTGGCAAGAGAAGAGGCAAGTTTACAGCAACTAATAAACAAAGTAAATCAAGTAAGTGAAAGATTTGGACTACAAGTAAACATTACAAAAACTAAATTTATGGTCATCAGCCAAAATAAAATTAATGTCCAACTGCTTATCAAGAATACACCAGTGGACCGAGTAAAACAGTTTACCTATCTTGGAACAATAGTAAACGAACAATGGGATCACTCACAAAAAGTAAAATGTAGAATAGAGAAGGCTAGGAGTGCATTCAACAACATGGCCAAACTCTTTAAAAGCCACAACCTTAATCTGGAGATAAAAGTAAGGCTGCTACGATATTATATCTTCTCGATATTATACTACGTAGTTGAATCCTGGACACTCACTGAAGCGATGGAGAAAAAACTTGAAGTCTTAGCGAGACTTGATAGAGAGATGTGTCTATACAGAAGAATCCTAAGGATATCATGGACGGACAAGATAACCAACGAGACTGTACTACGAAGAATGGGGAAAGAAAGAGAAGTGATGTATACGATTAAAAGGAGAAAGTTAGAATATCTCAGACACATAATGAGAAACGGCACTAAATACAGATTACTGAAAATAATCCTTCAAGACAAAGTATTCGGAAAGCGAGGAATTGGGAGAAGAAGAATATCATGGTTAAAAAACCTGAGGAAATGGTTCTCCACAACAACAACTAATCTATTTAAAGCATTAGTTAATAAAATAATTATAGCCAGAATGTTGGCCAATATTCGAAACGAATAAGTGTGCCCGTGAATTATGGTAAAAAATTCTTCAAAGTACACGTAAAATCATAACACTTGAGCTTTTAGTCTTTGATAATTTTCTGGTGTTTTTCCACTATTTTTTTACTATTACTCACTTTTTTAAAACTTAGATGTTTCTTTTGTCAGAAAACTACTGTTTGCTTTCTTATTGTTCATAATATTACCTAGCTTGGAGTTAAAATGCTCAATCATACCAGTCATCATTCAATATTTCATAAAATAGAAGAGACTAGCGAAAAAGCGTATACCAAGCACGAGTTTGGACGTACTACTGTAGGTGTCTGTAGGTGTTTGAGGCTTGCCAAAGGGACCGCCTAAGAAACCAAGAGAGTGCATGCGACATCAATAGAGACCGCTAATAATTAAAAATAACGTACTTTCATCACATTCGCCATTATGAGTTGGGAATTATATAAACTTACCAGTTAATTTTATATATTCATTGAAGAATTTATCACATTTAACAAGTTCAGTGGTGATTATGCATAATAACCGGATTAATCCAATTTACCGTAACATAAATATATTTTCAATTATTTTTGAATGTTAAAGAGGTCAGGGAATTTATTAATAATTAAAGATTTACTCACACTGAAGCTTTATTGGGCTTTTAGACAATTTTTGTCAAAATTTCCAGTCATTAAATGATTTTTTTATCCACAGTATAGAATTCTTCATAGATGGTAATGCTAGTTTAAAATGCGCTCTAAGACGCAATTATACTTCCGTATACGAGATATCAGGAGAAATAGTTTATCCTCTCCTCATCGAATTAACATAGATACCGCAGTTTTTCCATTAGTACAGCAGATACGTTCGACTTCTCCAATAGGCATTTTGTACTTTTTATAGCCATCTGTTTGGCCTCTTATAAAATTCTAATTTTTTTATCCGATATTTCATACTAAACATTGCTTAACAACACATTTTTGTTGATCGTACTATGTGGGCACCCTCTAACATATTGAAATAGGACATTTAAGGCTAAGTTAGTCATTACAGCTGATCACCATTTGTAATCAAAGAGGACAACAGAAAAACTTGATAATTTCTCGTTATCTTGGCCACATTTTACCGCAATAACAAAAAATCTGCATATTCTTTATCTCCTACTCTTCTGCTTCAATAGGCATTTTGTGTTCATATTAAAGATTCCTATTAACGCATTTTTATGAATCTTCCAAGTCCGTATCTTATAACGTATTTTGGCCACATTCTTCGCATTCCGTACTTCGTCGTAGGCGTAGTCTACGTAGAAAGAGACTTTATAAAAACCAAAATCATTTAATGACGGGGTTTCATTTATAAAAAGACAATACACATGAAGTGCCATAAAGTTATAGTTAATGTCAATTTGTCATTAGTTAAAAAAATGGTGAAACAATTTTACCAATTTAGTGATGAATAGCTAAATTAAAATTATAAAATTAACATTTGCAAATTTCGTCAAATATAAAACGTTTTCTTGAAGGTTCGTTCTCGTCCTTTTGAATTTTGTTTTGTAGTACTTTACTAGTACTTTTACTAGTACTCAACGGCTCCTAAAGTACCGTTTTTTACAGTTTGTAGGCGGTTGATACGAAGAAGTGGGACGAGATTTTGCACGTATTAGTTTGTATCGGACATCACTTGTTGAGACAATCGGGGCGTGTTTGATCTCAATAACTAGGATGATCGTAAGTCAAGAAATATATCCGAAGTTATAGTTTTGGAGTTTTTCAATAGTTACTTCAGTCTTAGTTAACCTAAAGCCTTTTAGACAATTATTGTTTTATTGTTAATTTAATTTGTTGGCAATTGCTTGGTTAGACTGATTCGAAGAAGAGGAAGAGTATAGTTTGTGGTGGTTTAGAGAGTCTTAAGTGTTAAGATAATAGGCTGTGTCACTTTTTTTATTGAGAAAATCTGGACGTTTTTCGATCTCAGTGAACTCTCTCGTATGTTCCTCTTTGTAATTTTTCAAAACTTACTTCAATCTTACTTAACTTAGGATCTCATTCAACATTTATCGTTACATACATTATACATTGTTATTCAGAGTAAGTCAATAATCAAACAAAAAGAATAATATCCATACTTTTTAGTATGTTGTCGTTGCAGACAATTATAGTATTGTTTTCCAGATTGGCTGGCAATTGATACGAAGATGACGAAAGGGGATATTGCTTTAATTTGTTGTGGCTTAGGAGAGTCTACGTGTTAATGTAATCGGTTGTCATCTCTTTTGTTAAGACAATCGGGACGTTTTTTAATCTCAATGAATTCTAGAATGATCCTCATTGCAACTTAATTCAGTAGTGGTATTTCCAACTGTTATATACAATACAAAATGCTATTCATCACTGATCAAGATAAAAACAGACGAAAATGGTACCTCCTACCTTCTATTTGTGTAGCTCTTGACAAAAATGAAATATTTACTAAGAAAAAAAAATAGTTTTTAGTATTATAAATATTTAAATGAATGACTGAATTTGTTCTTATTTAATGTTCATTTGACGGGCCTACTTTTTCATATTATTATTATTTTTCTTTATGGCTGTGAATCACTTTATTTAATTTATTTTACTAACATTATTGAGATAAATATATTTTTACACTGACTAACCACAACTACTGAGGAAGCACGAAAACAGAACTGAAAAATGAAGAAAATCGACTGAAGAATGAAGAAACTTCAAGCATCACGAAGAAATCTTCTCATTTATTAAATATTTTAATTGTTGTGTAGTATGTAACTTAGATATACGTCATTTTGCATATTAGCTCAGATGAGCGTCTTTTTTAAATTTTTCAAGTTTTTTAATAATTCATTTTTTGATAATGGATCGCCGGCTGCTACATTTATTATAATCCTGAATATTTTCATAGTAAGTCTATTGGTGGTAGCTGCACGTGTGTTCTGTGTGTGATATTTTTTATAAGATCATATGCGATACTAATTACAAAACATTTGCTTCACACCGGTTTTACAAAACGAATTTCTATATACAACACTAAAGTCTATTGTTTGTGCAAATTTTATTAACTACTTTAACAACAGCGGTTTCTGGTGACGGAATGTATCTCAAGAAGTGATCTGTTTTAACATGCTTACACCTATATCTAATAACATTACAGGAATTACACTACTGAACAAAGAATCAAATTATTAATACCATATATATATATATATATATATATATATATATATATATATATATATATATATATACATATATATGCATTTGTATCCTTTTTGCCTCCGTATATACAACAGACGTCCCTCGCTCCACCAAAACTAGATGTAGTGTGTGCACATATAATGCATCATTAACCTTATTTTGATGTATATTATAAAGGCAAAGAAAGAGGGGTAATTATTTATTAACCTAATTTTATACAATTATTTTATTTGTGTAGTTCTTGTTTGCCTCCATACAGTGAACGTACTCTATGGACTCATTTGCATATTTTATATGATGTTGCAAGTGCGGGTCCACCTCCGTAGATTTTGCCAAATTGATCGTGTTATTATAGTGATCGCGAAATATGATTCATACTTCTTATACTTAACTCTTTCGTATTTCTAGATTGAAATTTATTTGCCCTTTTTCATTTAGTCTTTTTATTATGTACTGTACAGTTATTAGGTTTCTGTTCTGTTTTTGTTGTATTTTACCTTCTCTGATATTTTTTAATAGTATTGGTATTGATAAAGATTATTAATGCGTAATCGCTTTCCTCCGGTGGTTTCCCGAGTTTTATGACTTTTTTTCGGCGATTAACAAGCTGGTCGAACTCTGTCTCATTTCTCAGTATAGTACGATTATACACATTATACAGTTTACCTATTTTAGAAATTCGTTTTGCTTTGTGTATAAATACATGTGGTTGTGGTATACATGATCTATTCTGACTTTTATAAATATGTCAGAACTGCCAGGATTAAAAAGGTAAGTTTAAAAATATCTAATTTTAATTTAGACTATAATTTCAATTATTATTACATTATTGTCTTCAGTAAATCAAACAATGATGTTATGGCCAAGGTACCTCGAACAAGAGGGAGGATTTTATTGGAACTTGCTAACGAGTTACAAGAAAATAAAGAAGGTGAGTTATTTTTTTCCAAAAAATTAATAAACGCGGCCAACAATCCCAATCATTTTAACATTAACAGTGTAAACATTTTTCCAAAAATATAATTAGTTTTCTACTTCTTTTATGATTAGTTAATTAGTATGCCTTTGTAGTACAATCGTATTTTAATCAACGGTACAATTTATACAGTGGCTCACAGTAAATATGATCATTCGTTTAAAATATGTTTATTGCGAAAAATATCTACATTTAAAATTAATAAATTCAATGTTGCAACACAACTTTTAACATAAATAATATGAAAATAAATTAAACAAAAGTCTTCCAACTAAAGAAATTTTAAAAAATTAGTGTGGGTATTTGTTAATACTAATGCTCACAATAAAAATCGCCAATCTCCACTTCATTACCATAATTTAGTAGGTAAATTTTTATAAACGTCTTGTTAGTACTTGGGAGATAATACCTCCTTTGAGCTCGGTTGGAATTGATTTCACTAATTTTTTACAATAATTAGGACTAATTTTACTCCATTTTTCTAGAAGAGAAGTTTTAAGATCTTCTTTATTGTGAATATCATGTTTACGGATCTGAACTCAATAAGGAAAACTAAATTACAGAAACAAATTACTAATTGCATTTAAGTCAGCTGATTATTTCGGTGTTTGAATTACCTTCCGTCAATTACATAATAGCCATTATTTAACAATTTGTGCGGAAGCTTTGAATCGTTATCATTGTAGAAGACAAAAGTATCTACAATACCTAACTTCTCAACGCTTTTATTTAAATTTGTTTTCAATCTAGTATGATAAAATTTGCTTTCGTCAAGAAAGAGCACATGTTTGAAGAAGGAAAATCTTTTGCAAGATGGTTCTTGGTAAATTCTGTTAATTTTTGCGTTATTTTGACTGTCGTAAGATTAGGTACTTACTAGCTATTCTATTATGAAAGTTATTCTTTCGTAATATCCGTTGTATGTTTTATCTTGTTACAGCACTTTTGTACTTCAATAGTACGCAGTTCTTGAACCATTTTTTATTTTTATAAAAATACATCGTTCTTCTCCTATACTTAACGTTTTCGTATTTCTAGCTTAAAATTTATTTGCGACGCTGGTTTCTTGTTTCCATTTTTTTATTATGTTGCACAGTTGTTCGGCTTCTATCCTCTTCTAAACATTCATATTTAATGATGACGTCTACACTATTTGCAGTTATAAAACACTTTTAATTACTAACTACAAAACAAATAAATGAAATAGTATCGACTAAACCTCTTTTGTTTAGGGGAATTCCCCGATATTCGGATTATGACGATGTTTGTTAGTATGTATTAGAATTAACAAATATTTTATTTTTTAAATTTAGTGTAGTCGAGATGACTTTTTGTTCCTTTTCATATTATTTACGTTAAAAGCTGTGTTCCAACATCGAGTTTATTAATTTTTTAATGTTCTTATTGTACGTACTATATTTTTTACAATAAATATATAATGAACGAATGACGACATTTATTTATCTTAACGATATCTATATTATTGACGAAGTTACCCTCGCAAACACAATAATAATTATTAATTTTGAATATTTCAAGACTGTAGTAAATGACTGAGTTAAAATACGTTAATATTTTTGGATGTAGATACGAATACCATTATTATAAGTCAACATCAAGAGCCCGAGCCGGAATATTCTGCTGATAGAAAAAATAATGTGCTGGTAAGATTGTTAAAATTCCTTATTTTGCAATAATGTTATACAGTATTGTACAAATAT
Organism: Diabrotica undecimpunctata; assembly: GCF_040954645.1. NCBI lineage: Eukaryota > Metazoa > Arthropoda > Insecta > Coleoptera > Chrysomelidae > Diabrotica > Diabrotica undecimpunctata. The sequence continues at coordinate 37,274,212 of NC_092810.1, forward strand.
AAGGAATAAATTCGTTATTTCTTAAGCCGGCGAATTATGATAGTAGGAGTCGTATAATAGCTCATTTGCAAGGTAATTAAGTTCTCTATTCTGTGATATAAACATCAACATAATGATTTATACAGGATGTCCAATTTTTTTTTAATTAAATTAATTTGGACACCCTGTACAAATAATTATGATAATGTTTATACTACTCGATAAAGAATTGAATAACCATTGCAACTGAGTTAGCACATGACCCCTATTTTCATTTAAAAAATCATCGATTACGTCATCACGCCCAGGTGGGTGACGTCATTAGTATGGTATGTATATGTCAAAAAAATCATAATTTAAAAAAAAAACATCGACCTGTTTCAGGATTTTTCGTTACAGTCGCCGGCTTACGAAATAACGAATTTATTCCTTTCATTTGCACCATACTGTATAATCAAAAACAGTCTTGTTACACTTATTGTTGACGAGATAATTACGCTTAATTTGTAGGAGTGGGTGAAGTCAAATAAATTTAACGTCTACGAAAATGATGATCCCCAAAACAGTCATTCTGATTCCGATAACAGCACTGACGAATATAATCAATCTCACATATCCTGGTCTTATGTTTCCGATTCCGTTGATTTAGATTCTGATGTTAGCTCAAATATTTTGATAATTCAGGAACCAATAGTCGTTAATAGGAGAAATACTGCTGCACTAGATGAATATGTAAGTGAGCATTAAAAAAATAGTAAACATTTTATTCAAGTTGCGTTTAAGAAAGTTATCTGGGATTTACCTATCGTCCCTTTAATTTTAGATAGAAAAAATTTCGAATACAAGGAACAAGAAAAGGACTGTTTGCAAATTTTGTAAGAATAATGTAACTAATTTTGAACGACATCTAGTTAGACATCATTCTGACAAAAAAGAGGTGAAAGATCTCAAATTATTCAACTAGGTCGAAGGAAGACAAAAATATACGAAGAAAAATTTTATCTCTATTGCGATATGAAACTCAATTTGAGGCATTTATACAGAATGACAAAATAGATTCTAATCGATTACCCTGCGTTTATTGTAAACGTATAGTTGCTGTAAATTACTTACGTCGCCATTACAAAACGTGTGCTACCAAACCCATAAATGAAACTGGCCATAAAATTCAGCATCGTGCTCAATCTCAAACTCTAGTTGCTTGTGCTGATCTTTCTATAAATACAGCAGCTACTTTAAGGCTTAAAAATGAAGTATTTGCAAAAATGAAAGCAGACCAAATATCATTAGTTGCAAAAAGAGACCCATTAATTCGACATTTTGGGGAAAACTACTTAAAAAAACATAAGCGCGCTCAAATTTCGGTCGCTTGCTCTAATAAAATGAGGGAATGCTCTAGATTACTAATTGAAATGCGCCGACATACCGAGAAGAAAAATTTACCTTTTTTTGACATATTAAACCCTATGCTCTTTGATACCGTTGTAGCAAGTGCAAGACTAATCAGCGGTTACAACGAGGAAACTAAAATCTATAAAGCTCCAAGTTTGGCCATGCATTTGGGAACTACACTAAAGCAAATATGTGATTTGTGTAGTCATTTGTTAATGAAAGATCACCCCGATATTTTGTGTAACGATAAAGACGCAAAACTAAAAGAATTGAAGCGATTTAAGTTGTTAGTGAATAGTCAGTGGAGTTTTGAAATATCGTCATTAGCTGTGAAAGATATTGCGGAAAAAAAGGGGAATAAACCAGTTTTATTACCTCTGACAAAAGATATAATAAAATTTAGAAATCACGTTGTAAACTGCGCAGAAACTAATTTTGAACTCTTACAGCAAGATTGGACAAATCAACAAGCTTTTAAGAAAGTAGTTGATTCTGCATTATCACTAACTATTCTGTTTAATAGAAGGAGGATAGGAGATGTTCAGTATGTAACTATAGATTCATATTTAAAAAATTTCGCATGTGTTGACCAAACAGAGTACTTAGAGCAACTAACTGAATCTGAGAAGCTTTTATCAAATACATACAAGAGAGTTGTAGCTGAGATTTTTGCTCTCAAAGCTATTTTCAAGATGCGGCAAACTCACATCTCGAAGTCATCTAATTTATCTAATCTCATAGCCTTTATCGTCCATCTCATCGGCTCCACACAATAATATTGACCATTTATAACATCTTAAAGTATTAGTCTTAGCTCCAGATTGCGATATGAATAGGAAAGAAGCTCTCGTAGTCTAATAAACCTATCTCTGGCTTTAGATATTCTAAAGGATTTTATTTCTTGCTCAGGATCGAGTTTTTTGTTAATCCAACAGCTCAAGTACTTGTGATAATCTGTTGTAGCATTTTTCAAGATGCGACAAACCCACAAAGAAGTTGTCGCACTCTAATAAACCCATCCCTGACTTTAGAAATTCCAAAGGTTTTTATTTCTTGCTCAAGATCGAGTTTTTTGTTGGCACAAAGGGGAACAAATGGCACGAGGGGGAACGTAACGTTTAACGTTAAAAGTGACATAATATGTTACCTTTTCACGTCATACGTAACACTTTCTCATGAAACGTGACATTTGAAGTGAGACGTACGTAACGCTTTGACATAAAAAGTGACATTTGACGTGACTTAAATCGTCACCTGTCCTTTTTGGCACAAAACATGTCATATTACGTGAAAAAAGACATTTTACCGTTGAAGATTTGTAACACTCTTACGGAAGTAAGACTATAGTAGTATTCCTAAATGCTGAACATGTTGAAAGGGATCATTTGAAACGATCATGTCTAGCGAAACATCTGTTGTTAAATTGTAACGAGTTAAATTTGTTATAAAGCGGTAGTGTTTGACTGATTTATTCCTATTTTTTATGTGTACGAAATATAAACTATTCTTTAATATTTTTAAAGTAAATGTAGAAGTTAGTAGTTCTTGTTTTAATACATATTTGCATTTTTTCTCATATTTTTTATACTCTGAATAATATTTTCTCTTTCAGAATAATTAATATATCGGTAATTATAATTATGGGTTTCCTCTCATTAAATACGGAAAATTTTCTACGGTAGATTCCGCTTTCCTCTCAGATATCTTATACAACGTGCACAAAAAGTAACGTCTATATATATATATATATATATATATATATATATATATATATATATATATATATATATATATATATGTTATATGAGAAAATATTAACCTTGAACTAGCTTAAGTTCGCCGACTTCAGATTTCATCATCCCATTCCCATAGAAACCGCTGAGCACGCATTAGAACTTTGTACGAACCGTTGGCCAATATTCATGGGAACAGCAATTCAGCACTTCATACCAAACATATAAATTACCATTCTCAGATGCCGGAACCACTCTTAGCTGCAACTTCGACCAGTCCAGTTATTGTAGTCATTTTAAATTAATTTAATTTTGTACTATTATTTAATATTTAATTTGTAACAAATAAAGTTCTTTTTTAAAAAGTCAAATACGTGATTAGTGATCTAACAATTGGCGCAAAGTCAGTAGGATCCGGTTAACGTTGCTAGAACACGTGTATACTCACTGGCAGCGGCGGATTCTCATCCCTTAACGGAACAAAGAATCTACGGAAGTCCTCACTCCTGTGACCTACGGAAGGAACACCTAGTGAAGCCCCTGGTAGCCGAGCAGAGAGAACAAGACAACCCTTAAAGAAGAAAGCATCTCCGAACAACCTCACTCCTGTGATCTACGGAAGGAACACCTAGTGAAGCCCCTGGTAGCTGAGCAGAGAGAACAAGGCGTCCCGATGTTCTTCTTTATGTAAGTGGATTTTGAATCATCTCGTTAATAATTTTGTTATATTAATTTACGAAATTGACTATACTGCAAGTCAATTAATCAAGATACATAAAAGAAAATACAAGTTGATTATCTAATATTTGAAATTATTGATATTTCTTTACATACTATTTTATACTGATATTTTATTGACATATTTTTTTTTACTTGCTATATTTTGGTATATTTTTCTTGATATATTTTTATTTGGTATATTTGATACATTTTTGTTGATATATTATTTGATATTTTTATATTGATACATTTTTGCCCTTTATATACCACCACATTTTTTTTTTCTCCCTTACATACTGACACATTTTATATTTCTCCATACTTCTATTTTTCATTTTCGTTTAAAAATATCTCGAAAAATGCCTGAGACACGTTCCCAGACTCAACAAGAAATCGAACCATACAAGCTTTCGGAAATATTTTCTATTATCCCAGAATTTGAAGGCGATCCGATTTCTCTTTCTACATTTTTAGATGCGTGCGACTGTGCTTTTAAAATGGCCACAGGCGATCAGCGCGTTCTATTAACGATTCACGTAAAAAATAAACTCAAAGGTAAAGCTGCACAGCTTATTAATTCTAGAAAACCAATTTCTTATACAGAAATAAAACAATTACTAAATCTACATTTCGGAGACAGTAGAGACCTGACCTCCTTAATACAAGACTTACAAAGACTAAGACAACTATCTAACGAATCTCCTCTAACTTTCTTTAACCGCTTACAAGTTTTGAATGCAAAAATGCACGCCTCGATCCAAGTAGCAAATTTATCCCCAGATCAAAAAACTGCCCAATGTGACTTAATCGATACCATGGCCCTAAACACACTTTTAACCGGTTTAGAACCTCGTCTAGGACAAATTATTAGGGCTAGTAATCCAAAAGATCTCATTGAAGCAAGCAATCGTATTAGACGCGAACTTCAATTGTCATATTTTGAAGAACAAAAATCTAATTCTAGATCAACTATTCCTAAACCCTCTCAACCAATGAGAAGACCCTCATCTCAGTTTACAAAATGTACAAATTGTGGCCGCATTGGTCATCTAAATAGTGAATGCCGCTCTTCACGTTTCGTACAGCCAAACCAAACTTTTTCTAGGCCACACGGTTATCAAAACCAATATAATAATGGACCTAACAACTATCAAAACAATCAGAACCCTAATAGGAATCAATATTCGTCCAACAATCCAAATTTCAACCAACAGAGACCTTCCTTTTCATCACAAAATCAAAATCAAAATCGTCCATCAGTTATTCAAAGAAACCCAAACTTCCAAAGAGCACATGTTTTAAACGAATACCCTGATGAAATGACGACTAACTATTATACAGACGAATACTATACAGATAATTATTATAATACCGATAATTATGAAAACTATGAAACAGATTATTATTATACAGAAAATAATCCACAAACTGATAACATTTACGAAACCAATAACACACAAAATTATCAGGATTTTCTTGCACTTCAGAATCAAAATCATCCTCCCAATCATACGAACCCCTCAACGGATATTACGAATATCCAAGAACAAATTCAAGCACTCAACTTGGACAACTTTCATCCGGATCTCAATTTTCCCGAACAGACATTCATGTAACCCCATTTCATACAATGAATTCCAAAAATTTATATTACATTAACGATGCTACCAACACTTTTAAACTTTTAATCGACACAGGTGCTGGAATCACTGTTTTCAAAGAAAACACAGCACGCAATTATCATAATAGATTTCCTGAAAACGTTACTATTCAAGGTATAACCGATCAAAAATTGTTAATAACAGAATCTGTCCTGATTCCCTTCACTGACAATAATCCTCACAAAGTCTTTATTTTCAATTTAGACATTGATTTCGATGGCATAATAGGCCTAGACTTTCTAGATCATTATGAATGCGTAATAGATCTTAAAACCCGACAGTTGCATACAAATTTTAAAACTGTCACCCTTCACAAAGTAGGACACGAGACAAACACACCTCCTAAAGACAAAAACCCGACACACCCTACAGAAACAAGAAAAAACGAACCTAAAATAAAAATTAAACCAGATCCTAAACAGGAATCAAATTTAAAATATCAAAACCCTATAAATGAAAAATATACTATCGTAAAAAACCGAGATCAAGACAAAAATCTTGAAAGACCAGAGAGAAAACGAATAAAAGGAAAAAACAGAATTACTATTGACAGCCGGACCGAACAAATATGCAGACTAAAATGCAACTTATCAAATACAGATGCCATATTATCAGCTCAAGAAATAGAAAAAGTTAGATTACCTCATGCATTAGTCCATGTAGATGAAAATGGAGAATTCTTAACTTCCGTACTAAATGCTAATGCTATGCCGAAGACAATCGAATTTTCAGACATTTCAATCGAACCTTTCAAAAATTCGGAGACAATCCTATCCTACAACGGAAATGATTTTGAAGAACCCGTAGTAGATAGAACACGAATAATTAAAGAACAACTAAGAATTGATCATCTAAATTGCGAAGAACAAGAACTAATTCTAGATATATGTACTGAATACGCAGATATATTTTATGTCGAAGGCGACAAACTGACCTTCACAAACGAAATCAAGCACAAAATCGAAACAAACAACGCTAAACCTGTCTTCACTAAATCCTATAGATATCCTCAAATACATAAGGAAGAGGTAAAGACGCAAATTAATAAAATGTTAGAAGAAGGAATAATCCAGAAAAGTGTCTCGCCCTGGTCGAGTCCAGTCTGGGTCGTACCGAAGAAATTAGATGCGTCAGGAAAACAAAAATGGCGAGTTGTTATTGATTATCGAAAACTCAACGAACTCACAGTACAAGACCGTTATCCTCTACCACAAATATCAGAACTATTGGACCAACTAGGAAGATGCCAATACTTCACAACACTAGATTTAGCGTCTGGATTTCACCAGATTGAAATCGAGCCACAAGACATCCAGAAAACGGCCTTTTCCGTCGAAAATGGACATTACGAATTTGTCCGCATGCCATTCGGACTAATGAATGCTCCATCTACTTTCCAGAGAGTAATGGACAACATCCTCTTAGGAATACAAAACGAAAGATGCTTAGTGTATATGGATGACATAATTATCTACTCACCCACTATTCATGATCACATGTCACGACTAACAGAAGTTTTTAAAAGGTTACGAAAAGCAAATTTAAAAATACAGCCAGACAAGTGCGAATTTTTAAGAAAAGAAGTAGCATATTTGGGCCACCTTGTAACAGAAAATGGTGTAAAAACAAATCCAGCTAAAATATCTTGCATCAAAAACTTCCCGGAACCAAAGAACACCAAAGAAATAAAGTCATTCTTAGGCTTAGCCGGTTACTATAGAAGATTTATTCCAAATTTTGCCAAAATTTCTAAACCACTTACGAAACTACTTCAGAAAGACGTACCTTTTATTTTTAATTCTGATTGCAAAGAAGCCTTTAACGAACTCAAAAATATTTTAACTTCGGATCCAATACTTATATATCCCAATTTTGAGGAACCATTTTTACTAACAACTGACGCTAGTGCATTCGCGATTGGAGCTGTTCTATCACAAGGCCCTATTGGAAAAGATTTACCCATAGCTTATGCCTCCAGAACATTATGCGGTGCCGAAACAAAATATTCGACGATAGAGAGAGAACTATTAGCTATCGTATGGGCAGTCAAACATTTTAGACCATATCTTTTTGGCCGAAAATTCACCCTGATTACCGATCATCGACCCCTTACATGGCTTTTCTCGATAAAAGATCCCGGAAGCCGATTAGCGCGTTGGCGCCTAAAACTCGAAGAATACAATTATAAAATAGAACATCGCGCAGGAAAAATAAACAGAAATGCAGATGCCCTCTCAAGGATAAAGATTAACCATTTCAAGGATTGTGCAAACTTTCAATCAAAAATCTCATTACATGCATCGAATGAAGATGATACGGAAACTCAAGAAAACGAAGACGACGATGAAGAAAATATAGAAAAAATGTCCGAAGAACTTGACAAGTTTATCGAACTGTATAGAACAAAGTCAATAATCGATTATTCTAAAATTGAAACATCGAATACGGACTTATTAGACAAATCCAACAAAAATATTGTTACATTTTTTTGGCAAAATAAACTTGAAGAACTTCACGAGAAGATAATGAATGACATATTCGAAGAAAACATGGAATATAGTAACCGAAGAATTAATATTGTACACAGCAAAACTGTAAAAGATCGAAAATATTTTATTATACCATTACCGTTTGATCCCGAACGAGTAATATCACACTTGTTTCTTGTACTTTTTGCAAATAAAGATCAATTCGATGAATCAAAAATATATTGCGTCGAAAATAATCTCGAACTACCTATCCTAGAGATATTTTCTTATATTTTTGCTGACAAAGAATTAAAATTAAGAATCTGTCAAAATATAATTAAAACAGCCAGCGAAGACGAAATCCCTCAAATTTTAGATCATTACCATTGCGGTAAAAACAACTTACATCGAGGAATAAACGAAACTGTCAGAAGAATAAAGCAGAAATACAATTGGAAGAATTTAACAAAAGATGTAGAGAAATTTGTAAAAGCATGTGAAATTTGCCAAAAAGTTAAGATTTGCAGGAAAAACTTAAGTGGACCACTAGTCATAACAGAAACTCCAAAAACACCATTCGAAAGAATAAATATGGATATATTCGAATACCCTATTAGGAACTACGCTTTAACTATTCGTGACGAATTGACAAAATTCACGCAAGCCTATCCTTTGGAAGACAAAAAGGCAGTAACAGTAGTCAAGACACTCCTACTCTTTTTTCAACACTATGGAACACCACTAAGAATTCATTGTGACTGCGGTCGAGAATTCGAGAATGCTATAATCAAAGATCTATGCGAATTATACGACATTAAACTAACATTTTCTAGCGTTAACCATCCACAATCTAATGGATCTATAGAAAGGTTTCATGCCACACTCTCAGAAATGATTAGAGCAAATCAAGCCGAGAACCCAAACGATCATCCCTTTACTATACTTCCTTATGCAATAATATGCTATAACAACACAAAGAATAAGACCCACGGTTTCACACCATATGAACTTATATTTGGGCACACTGCAGGCCGACCACCAGAAACTCTATACAATCAAAAAACACTAATGAGTAAATATATTCGAGACCTGAATAACCGCATGGAATATTTTTACAAAGTAGCCAGAGCAAAAACAGAAAGACAGAAAGAAAAGGCGAAAGTAAGATTTGACGAGAATATTTCAGAACGAAGACCTGATTTTAAAATTGGTGACAAAGTTTACGTAAAAGAATCACAAATTAAATCAAAATCGGATAATCTTTTTAATGGACCTTTCGAAATTCAAGAAGTTTTTACAAATTCCGCAATTATCCTTAACCCCAAAACTAACCAAACCTCTAAAGTAAATTTTGACAGACTCAAACCTTATTTTGAATAATTTTCCTTTACAGATTCTATGGACTCCTTCCTATCGTCCAATCCCAAATTCTCCTCACTCCAATTAATAACACAATTGGAATATTTTTTCATGAAAAAGGAACTATACGAATATCTAATGACAAATGGACTTTACTTGTTTACAAAGAATTATTACCTATCAAAACTACAATATCCAATAATGACAGAATTTTGGAAAACCTGTTAGAAAAATTTATTAACGTGGATACACCGAGAAAACTTGCCTTTCAAGCCGAAGTACAGACACATGTTAGTCTGCTAAAACAAATCTCAAACTCCGTTAATTTAAAATATAAAGAAATAACCTCTGACACAGTACCTTATAATAAACGCCTAAAACGCGGTTTAGTAAATGGTATTGGAACAATCTGGAAATCTATTACTGGAAATTTAGACGCCTCTGATGGCGAATACTTTAATAAATGTATAAATAAGATAAATTCCGATGAAACTCAAATTGAAAATCTCCTAAAAAATCAAATATCTGTTACCACTTCAGTTATAAGAACTTTCAACACTACAATTCAAAAATTGCAAATAGACGAAGAAACTTTTAACAAAGACTTAAAAACTATCGAGACTACACTTCTGGACATTAATAATGACATATCCTTTTACCAAGCACAATTACAAATACTAGATTTATGTGAGTCCTTAATGGAAAGCTACGTATTTTTAGAAAATTATTTAAATGATATACTAAATTCTATAACATTCTCTCGCCTGCAAATTCTACATAGTTCTATTATTTCGCCCATAGACTTAATGGACGCATTAAAAGAAATCTCACAGTCATTACAAAATAACGTATTGCCTCTACCCACTTATATGTCAAATATAGCTCAGTATATTGACATAATAAAACTGCAAGCTTATCAGCTTGATTCAAAAATTGTTTTCGTTCTCGAAATTCCGTTAGTTGATCCCGAAATATTCACCTTGTATCAATTATATTCAATACCAATATTAGATAATCAAACTGGTTTTCATCATATACTTTCAACTGTTCATAAATACATAGCGCGAGATGATGATTCAATTTCATATGTCTTACCCATGGACACCGAAAAATGCAAACAAATCAGTCAAAACCAAAGAATGTGTACAGACATTCTTCCGTATCCCATAGACACAGATGCTATATGTGAAGCCCAGCTTTTGAAACCTCTTAGCAACTTACCAAAAACTTGCCAGATGTCCATGCTCTTGGCACAAGGTTACAATGTACAAGAAATTGACCGAAATTTATGGTTACTAACCATTTCCGATCCATTACCAGTAACAATCAAATGTGCAAGAAAAGACGTCACTACACAAATAATCAAAACAAATTCAATCTTAAGATTAATTCCCGAATGTATTGCATTCATCGGCAGTACCAGAATTCATGCTAGAGACCAAATTGAGAAATATACAAATATCACGTATAGAAGTCACCCAGTTAACGTACCCTACAGATGCTGTGACCATTTTGAGACAAAGAGTCACCTATCAAAATTGAAACCACTTAAACTCAGTAAGATCAACGTAGATGACTTAAATATTGCACAACACAAATTGGACCAATATTCAGAAGAACTGGACCATATTATGAGCCAATCATTCATTGAGGAACATCTACCCTTATTCACTATATCAACCTTATCCCTGATTATTATCCTAGTTATCTTATACCTTTTCTGCAAATACCGAACCAAAATATTCCCAAAAATTGCAATCTCCTTGTCCCAGGATCAGCGTCCAACTTCATTACCACGCAGAAATTCCATTAGACAGAAACTTCAGGGCTTAGCCTCCTTCAGAAGAAGACCCAATGTCCAACAAGAAAGCGAAGCAGAAACACCAATTACTCTGTAAAAGTCAAAGCAATGGCATTGACTTTTCACTAATAAGGGGAGCTGTTATATGAGAAAATATTAACCTTGAACTAGCTTAAGTTCGCCGACTTCAGATTTCATCATCCCATTCCCATAGAAACCGCTGAGCACGCATTAGAACTTTGTACGAACCGTTGGCCAATATTCATGGGAACAGCAATTCAGCACTTCATACCAAACATATAAATTACCATTCTCAGATGCCGGAACCACTCTTAGCTGCAACTTCGACCAGTCCAGTTATTGTAGTCATTTTAAATTAATTTAATTTTGTACTATTATTTAATATTTAATTTGTAACAAATAAAGTTCTTTTTTAAAAAGTCAAATACGTGATTAGTGATCTAACATATATATATATATATATATATATATATATATATATATATATATATATATATATATATATATATATATATATATATAAGGTTCTTGAACTCCTAAGTGGAGCATAGAGCTTCAGTGAAAACGCGCCATCGGGTTCTATTTTGCGCTAAGGCCTTCACCTCATTCCAAGACTTTCCTTGGCCTCTTATCTCGTCCATGATGGATCTTCTCCAAGTTTGTACTGGGCGACCTCTTTTTCTTTTCCCTTGGGGATTCCACTATAGGGCAGTCTTTGCGATACTGGAACTATTTTTTCGGAGTGTGTGACCGATCCAACCCCACTTTCTGGACTTAATTTAATTTTGTACCTTCTTTTGTTCGGTCAGGTTTAGCAGATCTTCGTTTCTGATGGTGTTAGGCCAGAATATACGAACAATTCTTCGTAGACATTTGTTAACAAAGACCTGCAGTTTGTCTGTGAGGGTGTTTGTCACTTTCCAGGTTTCACATCCGTAGAGTAGAACAGACATGACATTTGTTCGGAATATTCGGATCTTTGTCCTTGTAGTATACTCGCCAGATCTCCAAACAGGGTTGAGCGTGCTGAAAGCTTGTTGGGCTTTTCGTATCCTCATACGAATATCGTCCTCTGTACCTCCGTTTTCTGTTATGACACTTCCAAGATACGTAAAGTTTTCCACATTTTCAATCTGCATATTGTCGATAGTAAATAGCGTGTTGTTTCTTGCATTTATTCTCATGGACTTGGTTTTACTAATATTGATTTTCAAACCTATTTTATTGGCTTCAGTGGAAAGTGTTTCCAATTGGTAAGCCAGATCTAGGAACCTTTGACCTAATAGGCAGATATCGTCCGCGTATTCTAGATCGCTTAGGCGTGTGGTTGACGTCCATTGTATCCCTCTTGTGTCGGAATCTAGTTTGGAGAGAACATAGTCTATAGCTATGTTAAAAAGAAACGGATAAAGCACGCATCCCTGTCTAACTCGTAACTAACAGTAATTCGTCACTGTTGATCCCATTGTGTGTCACGCTGCATTTCGCATCAGTATATAGTGACTTTATAATAGAAATTATTTTTTGCGGGATGTTTCTTAGCTCTAAAATTTTCCATACAGCAGCGTGAGACAAGCTATCAAAGGCACGTTCAAAATCAACAAAAACCATGTATAGGGGTGTGTTTCATTCAACCGATTGTTCCATTATTACCCTCACAGTATTAATGTGGTCTATGCAGGAGGATTCTGGTCTAAAGCCTGCTTGATTAGCTCGAAACTCAACCTTGTTTGTTATTCTTTTCAGTATGATGGTCGTGAAAATTTTATTTATGACAGTAACGTAACTTGATAATATTATAAGTTTTTTTAACACGTTTTTTAATACCTACCTATAAAATCACAGAAAAGTTTAACTGTCCCGGTACTGTCCCCTAGAGTTCGCTCTAAATACGAACTCGGTTCATCGAGACTCTTCTTGAGTTATTGAATTTATTTCAACCGTCTCTATATTGATGGTATTTAGTTGGATTGAAAGTTCAGAATATATCAAAATAAAGACACTGATGATGATAAGTTACGGTGATCGTAAAAGACAATTGAGGCAGCCGTAAGAACAGCCTTCAACCAACACATTGTTTTATAGTTTATTTTGAGCTAAATGATATAAGACTATCGCTATTGACATTTTCTGTCAAATTAAAGCTCTGTCTTTAAGTTCGTTACAAGTTGTTATAGTAATTTCGTTAATACAAACTTTGAAAACAATTTCTCGAGTTTTTATTCCAGGAATCCATATGATTACCGATATTCACACTATCGCTCTGTATATACTAGTATTTTACGAGATGTTATATTTTTTATTAGACTCTTAGTGGGTGTGCAACCAAAAAAAAATATTGATACCATTTTCTTTTACCTCTTGTAACGCTTGGTGCTTTTTAATATCATTATTTTGTAAATTTTCATATAACTGACATATTTTCTTTCTTAAAGGTCAATTGGCAAATAGGCGGAAAAATGGAAGACGGAAAGTTGAAACTGACGGTGAAGTTGCAGGAACTTCATCAGGTAAACTCCATTCGCTTAGCTCGGACAAATTTTGACAGATTCATTGTCGGAAACCTACAACACAACAATTCCTACTGCTCAGTATTAATAGCTCAAGTATCCTGCTATTACAGACTTCTTTCTTTAAAAAAAGAAGAATTATTCTAAATAGTCGAAGTGTATACTAAACCCATCAAATTTTGGGTAGTATATATTTAAAAAATATATATTTAGTTGTTATAATTTAACATAACTATTTATTATATGGTGCAGATAAATAAATATTGATTGTCGGTAATTCGCAAAGTTCTATTTTATTTACTATTTAGTTTGTTTACTATTAATATTGGCTATGAGTACGGGTGCTTGGTTGTATAGTAATTTCCAGCCACTTTTAGTCTGTCAAAAAGTAACTAACTTCGCAAAAAAATAATTACTAAATTCACTAGACAGTTCGGACTGGGATTAGCGAACCGAGTTTACGTCATTGAATATTAATAAAATATAGGTACTAGACAATGTATTTTGTAGTTTGTAACAAGCGTGAAAGAAATTATCGTGTTTATCAGATAGGTACGACTGCCGTTAATATGTAATAAACGGCTCTTTGTAAAGACAATGAAGCCGACTTTACATAGTAACAAGGCACTTACGACTATTAAATACGTAACTGCAGCTGAAAATATTTTATTTTGATTTCGTACGTATCAACTTTAATGGGTACCACTCCTCTATGTCTACAATACTTTTACTTTCGGGCTACTATTTGTCGAGAGTTTTTTTCCAAAATATTCTTATAATACCGCAAATTTATTTCGATATGACTTAATTAATGTTCGTAGTGGGATGACTTGTTCTTTAGAATCTGTAGTTTTTTTTTTCTTTTTCGAAATAATCGGAGGCAGTTGACTTACGCTATTTTTGGTGTGTCTGACGAGTATTTATGTATGTATAGCGTTAGCGGGCCTTTTAAGCCCATAGCTGCATGGATAATTTCCATCGTTTTCTGTTCTTAGTTGTCAGCTTCCAATCTCTGTTTCCCATCTCTTTGACATCTTCTATCACTACATCTTTCCATTTCTTTCATGGTTTTCCACTTTTTTTGCCCTCAAGAACTCTCCAACCAATATTCTTGACTTTGCATTCTCTACATCTGCATTCTTTCTAGATGTCCGAGCCTACGGATGTTCCAGTCTACGTTTTTTTACTACTTTTTGTTATTGTAGGTTTAGCATACAATTGGTACACTTCTACATTAGTTCGTCTTCTCCATTCTCCCTCTACTACTTTTCCACCAAACATTCTGCAAAGTATCCTTCTTTCCCATGCTTCCAATCTGTTCTGTATGGTTTTGTTCTTACTTCTTGTCTCGGCATTGTGGATCTAATTATAGTTTAGTGTACTTTTATTTTTGTATTACGAGTTAGATTTTTGGCCTTAATTATTTTGTTCATGGCTCCAACACATCTGTTGCTCTTGGTTAGTCTCAGGTTGATTTCAGCTTCTTCCTTACATGTCTGACCAATAAGGGTACCTAAGTACATATATTCATCCACTTTCTCGAATTCTACAACTGATCCATCTTCCACCTCCAATTTAAAGGAGCCCTTGGTCAGTCTCAGGTTGATTTCAGCTTCTTCCTTACATGTCTGACCAATAAGGGTACCTAAGTACATATATTCATCCACTTTCTCGAATTCTACAACTGATCCATCTTCCACCTCCAATTTAAAGGAGCCCTTGGTCAGTCTCAGGTTGATTTCAGCTTCTTCCATACATGTCGGAGCAATAAGGGTACCTAAGTACATATATTCCTCCACTTTCTCGAATTCTACAACTGATTTATCCTCCACCTCCAATTTAAAGGAGCCCCTGGTGTTTATTCCTTTTGTTCTCGATGTACTTGGATTTATTAATATTAACTTGCAGTCCCATTTTAGAGCTTTCCCGAATCAGTCTTTTTAATATACTTGCCATTCTAGTTCTTTTCCATTTCTTCCAATGAGAACCACATCATCAGTATACTCTAAGCATTGGTGCTCTTTGTATAAAAGAGTGCCGGACCTATTTATCCCACTACCCGACTCCTTGGGGAACACCTTTTTCACTTCAAATTCTTCTGAGACTGTACCGTTGCATTTCACAGCACAAATGGTTTTTATAATTGTCATTTTTAACTATTTTTTCTGGAACTTGGAATTCTTTTAGCGTTTCTATTAATTTGTTTCTGTCTATTGTATCGTAGGCGGCTTTGTAATCAATGAAAAGTACTTGTGCTGAAATGTTGTATTCACAGCAATTAATTAGGATTTGTTTTAGCATAAAAAATTTGATCGGTTGTTGATCTTCCTTTCTGAAATCCTCCCTGGTATTCTCCTAGATTCTTCTCCACAGATATTTCTAATTGTTTTTTAATTAGTATGGAGAGCGCTTTGTATATTACCGCTAACAAGGATATTCCTCTACAGTTTGCGCATTTCTATCTCCCCTTTTTGTGGTTAGGAATTATAATGGACGTGTTCCATTCTTTAAGTTCTCTGCCATAATGCCGCTCTCCCCGGGGCTTTTTGATATTTCATATCTTTTATTATTTCTTTAATTTATTCTCTTGTAGGCTTTGGTATTTTTTCTAGTACTATTTGGGGTTTAGGAACATTATAATTTTCTTCAGTAGTCACTCCGTCATTTAGCAGCTCTTCGAAATATTCTTTCCATCTTTCAAATATTTGATCTTCGTCCACTATCAGGTTTCCTTGGTTATCTTTTACATTCATCGTTCTTCCCTGGTACTCAGTTTTAAAGTGTTTTATCGCCTTGTTTTCTTCAATACGCTTTTCTTTATCGTGCATATACTTTCTTCTCCGCGCCAAGGATTAAAGTTAGGAATTAGCGTAATGACAAGAAATGATCTTTGCTTGATCTGGGCTGAGAGACGATCATATTTTGTTTGGGAGATCACGAGAGGTTTTGTGCTGACGAGGAAGTCTTCTTTTTTGATGAATTTTTGTTATTAAATGTCGTGGGAGACCTGACCCAGTTCGAATTCGATAGTTTAAATCAGTTTGAGTTTCAAGGTTGTCCCACTGGGGTGGATGGTTAAAAATTTGCTGATTTTCATGTGGAAATGATACAAAGTAAATGTCAATCGGATCTTTTCATTTAATCTATTTTAAGTTGTTTTATTAATGTTTACTTTTAACGTTAATAAAATCTTCCAGGACCTCCAGAGCCACCCAGCGGCAGGCCAAATGCAACTACTGCTTTGGATAGCGTCTACTTAACCTGGAATAGACCATTTTACGACGGTGGCAAAATGATTCAAGGATACGCCGTGGATTGCTTATTGGTGGGCAGCCAAAGGTGGAAAAATATCGTTGAAGACTGCCAAGCCCATAGTTATGTAGTTAGGGGGCTGGAACCTGGAGTACAATATGTTTTCAGGATACGTGCTCTTAACGTCCACGGGTATAGTAAGCCAAGTCTCGAATCGCAAATCGTAGAATTGGAAGAAGATAGTAAGTATTACTTACTGACATTTTTTGTTTTTCTACGCTAGCAAACCTATTAAGAATCAGTTGGCTTATTATCTGATAATGAGCTACTAAGTTTTTAATTTGTTGCTCAGACACGTTAATTTAATATATATATATATATATATATATATATATATATATATATATATATATATATGTATATATATATATATATAGATATATATATATATATATATATATATATATATATATATATATATATATATATATATATATATATATATATATATATAGATAAGATGGTGGTATTGTTGACTGTTGATTTAAATATCGAGTGGTGATTCTTGAGGATGCAGTCTATTTGTCCCACAAGACAAAGAAAACTCTTTGACGCACAATCACACATATTAAAATTTTATAAAAAAATTGTTCATTAAAATTATATTATTGTCATATTTGGTTGATTAACATACATATATGAATGAATATAGTTATTTTATGTGGAAAGCAAAACCAGTAACAATATTTTTTATTATTATTAATTTGATTGTAGATGAAAAATAAATTAGTCCAGCCGATAGAAAATGGGATTATAATGTTATTCCAATTGTTTGTTGATATGTTAATAAGTAACAATAAATGTTACTTAATTTGTCAATATTTGATTTTCTATTTATACATTTTTATTTTTCTGTATTGTGTTATTTTTAAAAATAACCGCTTCTGTTCATTTTTCTGCCTCTCTAGAATTCAACCTTTTGAAAAATTAAATGTGTGATTTAGATTGGAGTGGTCGGCTAACTCACAAGCTTGTGATTTATTTGTTTTTACATCACTTTTGTGAGAAATGATTCTGCTGTGTAATGTACGAGAAGTTTATCCTATATAAACCCTATCACAGTCTGCTCAAGGTATTTGATACACTACTTTGAAACTTTCCTTGGTTGTTAGAGGATCTTTAGTTTTAGTGTATAAATGTGCTATGTTTTTAACATTTCTAGTGGCAATTTTTATGTTTTCTAATCCTTTAAATAATTTGAGAAGTTTCGGTGTTAAGAATATAAGGCAAAGATCCAAAAGTTTGTGGTGTTTTGGTACTAAGGTGTTAACTGTCGGACTATTGTTTATATATATATATATATATATATATATATATATATATATATATATATGTGTGTGTGTGTAATCTTCCATTTCATCCATATCGATCTGACTCTACTGTGTAGAAAAACTTGTTATTAATTTCTAACTCTTAATTTTTATTCCAGAAATCCAGGATCTACTTGAATTTGAACCAAAAATACCTAAAAAAAGAAGTAAGTATTTTGTGCATGTCTCATATCATTCGTGTATTCGTAAAATTTACGTATAATTAACATCTCTTACCTTTTCAAGGTACGTTGGTGAATGAAAATAGGCGACAGAATGGAAAGCGGAAACTGAAAATTGATGACGACGTTGAAGCAGGCACTTCATGGGGTAGGCAATCAGTAATAAACTTAATCTAGATTTCGAGGGTGCTTTGACATTACTTCTATAGATGGCGCTGCGCTAATGTCAAACCACCTTCGTACAGTACGTTAAGTTTTGGATTAGATATTGCTAACTACATAAAGAGCTAAAATCGGCAACATTGCCTCGTACGAGATAATTGTAATTCTCCGATCCCCTCCGACACCTTAGATTCTTAGACTCTTTAGACAGAAAACGAGAAAACGAAAACCATTTAGTAACACATAACAACGCAAGGGATATGCATCTCCGTCCGACGATTTTTAATTTCCTAACGTATACCCGGTTCATTTCTTATAACATAAATTCGTTCAAAATACACTGACCATCATAAGGCGGTGCATTTGTATCGGTTTTTAATAATGTGAACAATTTTTTGTGGTTGAATTAAAAATAAAAGCGCATTTCTTTAAAAAGATAGAACAAAAGATATTTCTTATTATAATTCTTGTTGAAAATAAAAAATAATTCCTAATAAAACAAGAATTAATTCTTTATGCCCTACAGAAATGATTCAAATATTTGACCTTCTACGGCTGAAGAGTATTCCAATCTGTCATAGTAACTTCTGCGGATAGATGTAAGAGTTTCTGCTGTAACAGAATTTTAGACTTCTCTAATTCGGTTTTTTAATTCATCCAAATTTTGGGCCACAGCCTCAGGATGATCGTTTATAATGCTTTTTAAATGTCGCCATAAAAAGAAGTCCATGGGTGTAAAATCTGGAGATCGCGCAGGCCGCTTAATATCTCCTGTTCCACTGATAACTCGATTCGGAAAGTATTGTTTAAGTACTCCTTAATTATTTGAGATTATTATTATTCTCCAGATTTACATCAGGAAGATTGATAATAGCGAGAAAAACATGATGCTGACGTTAACTTTTTGAGGTTGAGTTCGGTAAACAACACTTCTGTGCTGGTTTTCCAGCGCCGAATACCTCGTAATGGAAGGATTGTGTCTCCCTACTAACGGAACAGAAGATTCATCAGTAAATAAAATGTTTTTAATAATTGGGTTCACCAGTAGCCTTCGTTATTAGAATTTCACAAAACTCCATTCTTCGAAAGTAATCGTCTGGATAAAGCTGCTGCGTTTTAGAATATTTAAAATTCTTGTAACCGTGCTTCTTTCATATTTTCGTTACAGTAACATTGCAACATCTAACTCTCTAGCAACGTTTCTACTTGAACGTGTTGAATCCAACTCGGTGTATTCTGGTATTCTCTTTCTTCAACTTTTTCTGGTGACATTTTTTAGGAGTGACATTTTCTGCACTTTTTGAGTCAATAACAACTCTCAAAATTTTTAACAATATGAACTGACCGTACGCAAGGAATTGGTCTCCCCTCAAAAAACACAGAAAATAAATCCACACACTGTTGTTCAGAATTGCCACCATAAAACCATTTTATTATTTGCACCTATTCTGCGGGCGTATAAACAGACATGTTTACTAAAACAAAATTAAAATTTACGCTCTTATTGCTTTAAACAACCATTGTATAATGATAAATTTATTGGCGACGGGGAAACGGAGGTTCGTGGAAAGTCGACGGCGCGCAGTGTTGCCGTATATCTAATTTAAAACTTAGCGTACTGCATATATGAACATACTAGGCTCTTACTTATTTTGAATCCATATTGTTTCAGGCGTTCTGGGTTCGTCTGATGCTAAAAACAAAGGTAGAAAAGGTAAGTATCTTTTGCGTGTTCATTGCTTTCCTCTGAGTCACGTTAGGTTCCATGGAACAATTTTTACACTTCCATATCATTATTTGTAGTTCATTTTCTATAACTAAAATACAGGAACAATGAAAAAAAAAAAAAGAAAAAAAATGTAATCTTTAAAAGTTGTATAATAATATTAAAAAAAAAAATTGATTGCCTGCCGTGTATAAAAGATAAGATAAATGGATTGTTAAAAATGTGTTTTTAGCATTCAAGACGGTAATAGTACCTTAATCCTTTCAGACCTGAATTTTAATTTGGCTACAAAAAAATAATTTTGCAATATATTTGTAGAGAAGGGTCATATTAAAAGCCATTGACGTATATATATATTTTTATACATGTCTATATCACATTTGAACAATGTACATTAGGATAAAGTTAAAAAAAGTTGCAAATTAACAAACAGATTTATTTTGTGTGTTTAACTTAATTGTAATACATTACATTGCGTGAAAGTTTTTCAAACAGTTTCTTCCTTTTACGAAACATAGATGAACATCACATTTTTCACAAAAAACATGTGTTCTTGCATGACAGTTCGTATTTTTACATCGAGTAGCTTCTTTTTTATCGTCATACTCGGGGCAGTGGTCTATTAAATCTCTCCGAATCTCTTTTGCTGGTCGTATTTCTGATTTTTTTCTTTTTGACGTATCAAGAATTGTAGACTGTAGGCCTTATATTCTAACTATTCACACAAGCAAGGTCAAATGCATGAAAGATCATTCGTAAAGTAGGACACAAACCCAATTCGTTCATCAAATCTGTTGGTATGTCAGTCGTCTAGCCTTGATAAATTAGGAAATCGTAAAGCATTCCATTGGCTCCGCACATAGCAAAAATTTTAATGCCCCATGGGCATGGCTTATTCTTCACGTATTGTTTGAAATTTAGTCTTCCAGTAAATGGTACTATCTGTTCATCAACACTGAAATATTTATCTTTTTCCCGATCAAGACATAATGTTGCGGAGTGCATCAAAAAACGGTCTAACTTTAAATAATTTATCATTTGAATTTTCTGGTTTTTCTAAATTGTTTACGGTATGGATATTTTTTGGAATAAGAAGAATCTATCTCTACTCATATTATTAAAAAACAAACCAATATTATCCACACTATCCCAATACATTCTAATTCGAGGAAAGCCCATACAACCGACAATGATGTGGAGTCCAACAAAGGTGGTCCGATAAAAATTTCATTTTTATCGGTTGGTCTAAATGTTTCGCCACTTTGTAAAGCGTATAATATATTGGTCATTTCAGCAACTTTTTCAAAAAATAATATTGAAAAGTACTGTAAAAAGTAATCTACAGGAGACTTCTCTTCATTTGATGTATTGTGTTGTATACTACGAGTCTTACTTGGTTTTATTTTTCTGGGTACATACTTTCTTTTCTGCCACTTCATCTCAATTTTTTGTTTTTGGATTTTTTATTTTTTCCATTTTGAGAAAAATCATATATTATTTCCTAAAAAAAAATAGCTATATTATTTAATACACAAAAAAAATATTGACTTCTTACCGCTACAATGTGATTTCCTGCGACATCCGGAGCATTTTTATTATTTGTCTTTATTTCTATTTCTTCATCACTAGAATTAGATTCAATATCTGAATGATTCTCCAAATACTGCAAAATATTTTCACATTCAAGTTTTAATTGGTCATCATCTAATAGCGCGAATAACACTTTACGATCCCGTGGATCTTCTGGATTAAAACCTGAAATAATATTAGAACTAAAGCCTGATGCACATTACAACTTACAATA
Source organism: Diabrotica undecimpunctata (assembly GCF_040954645.1). Taxonomy (NCBI): domain Eukaryota; kingdom Metazoa; phylum Arthropoda; class Insecta; order Coleoptera; family Chrysomelidae; genus Diabrotica; species Diabrotica undecimpunctata. The sequence goes on from NC_092810.1 coordinate 37,296,352, forward strand.
AAAATGAAAGCTTGATAGAAAATATATATTTTATATGCCAATACTTTGATTCTGACATTTTATAAAACGTTTGATATATATATATATATATATATATATATATATATATATATATATATATATATATATATATATATATATATATATATATATATATTATTAGTTTGTAAAAACTGCTATAAATAAATCGATTTTTTGCTTACCTCGTTTACGACTAGCTGACGCCTCCATGACTAATAATTTTCGAAGTAACACAATACGTTTAAACATGCGTTTAAGCCGATAGCTAAAGTGCAACTGATTTATTTATGTCTACCAGAAATTGCTAAGATTAGCAAATATGTTGATTTATACAATTTTTAATATATTATCTTAGTGGATAGGATTACCTAAACTCAATGTACATTGCAATGTGCACCAGGTCTGAAAGGGTTGACCTGTAACAGCGCGCAAGCGGCAGCGAATTTGTTAAATTTTTGTATTATCTACAGATTTATCCAAATAAATTACAGTTGGTTATCATATTTTTTCTTTTCATTGCAGGTCGATCGAAAAGGGGCACGTGATAGTATCTCGGACCGAATGTAAGCGTTGCCGTTGAAGATCAAAGGTGGTTAGAATATTAACCGTTTGTTAATTGTACAAAACGTAGATATATTTTGATCGTCCAACAAGCAATTGCTACTTTTTTAAAGCTCTTCGTATATAGAACGAACTACTTTTTTAAATGATGTACATAATATTGTAAATTAAGCCAGTGTTTGTTGGACGGGTAAAGTATCATCGAAGAATATTATATTGTACTTCTTATATGAATAGACCAGGATCTTGAGCGTTTCCAAAGGAAGTAAAAAACGGAATGTGGCACTCCGGGAGTGACCGAGGAGGGGAAGCATAACTTTCTTATCTTGGTCTACGCACGGAGCGATGATTTTTAATTTATCACTTCGATTTGATTTATTTTATTTTTATTTTATTAAGAAACACGCATGGGACTACGTTTACTACGCCATGTAGTGTATGGTCGCGTGATTGTTACAGTATATCGTTTCAGTCAGTTTTATTTTTTTCATACCTGTGTGCGATCCACCGTTCCCTTTGTAGCCCGCATAAGAAAGCTATGTTTCCAAAAATCAATAACCTAATAAAAATGTTGACTTTTAACTATTTTAAAAAAGAGTTAAAAGTGCTAATTAATTATTATGGATTTTATCTGAGTGTTTTATACTTGGAATATTGGTATTGTAAAAAATACTATTATAACTTGCTAATGCATCGATTACACAGGTCTGAATTTTTTTTTTGATAATTTTAATAATAAACTCAGTGTCATTAGAAGTGTTACACCCAGAAGGAACAATTTCTTGAACTTAATTTTTTGGCAACATGGTAGATATACATCAAGAATGAGACACTGGTATGAAAGTAGTAGTCTAACTAGTCTAGAAAACAGTAGTCTGCTATCATTGTTGTGTTCCATTTTCCTTGCTATCTTCTTTTAAGTTGCCGAATAGTGTTGCTCAGTAATCCTTGATAACCATCGTGTTTAAAATGGAATTGGTGCTTTATCGTTGTATTATAAATTGAATTTATAGAAAGGAACTACAAAAAAGAAACAGACACTATTGGTTTGCACCGATAGAAGAAAAAGTCTTCTTGTTGACCTTGCGGAGAAGTGAAGAATTAAACAATTTCAGCAAAGGTAAAATAGTTTCATATTGTGCAAAAAAATTATTTATAAATTACTAAAGCATACACTTATGTACATTAATCCAATTGGTTGCTGTACGACCGATTATATCAAAACGGCTTCCGATACAAAAAGCATACAATTAAAAAAGATTAGAAATCGTGGGAAAACCTATATGCGTCAAAATAAAGGACACTGACGACTGAAGATTTATTACAGGAATTCCTTTCAATCCGAAAGTTGTGCCCACAATGTACTTGCTTGAACGTGTTATAGGAAATTACACGGACTGCAAAATTCTCTTGAAGGAATTGGATATTGAACTGAAGAATCCTGATACGGCACCACTTTACCACTTTTAGCTTATTCCATTGCATATTCGATTTATTCTCGTATAGTGTCAAACCCAGGATCATCTTTAAATTCTTTTGGTGCTTCTATTCTCTCTTTGTCTTTCAAAAGCTGTACTATTCGCTCCGTGCGCGACCATGGTAGGGGTACCTTGAAACGATGCCAGCGTGCGTAACGAAATATGACAAAATTGGAGTCTTTATACGCATAAATTTTATCAAAAATGTGTGCAAATACATATTGCGTATTTAATTGTGCTAATAATAGCAAAAATAGCAAGTGTAGTTTTTATAGGTTTCCAAAGATTACATATAAATTAGAGAAAAGAAAAAGATGGATCCGTGCGATTAATATGAAAAAGTAAATATCACATAACATCATTTTTATGCAATTAAAATAGGAAATATTTAAATAATTTACCTTAAATGATATTTTATAAGGCTTCAAGCTAATTGCAGAGTGCCTGATGACTTTAGCTTTTATATCATAACTTTTACTATTACTGTTTTTAATTATATGCTCTTTCACGTGAAAAACTTGATTTGCCAGTACTAGATTTTTAACTTTTCTTTTCCGTTTGGGCTTAAAAAGATATATTATGATGAATTTTGAGAAACCCAGTTTTTAATACTACATTTATTTTGTACATAAACTAAAAAAATATAGTTAAAAAGTTAATTATTAATAATTGTCAATTTCGCCTGTATTTAACAATGTCAAACATATGTCATTAATGTCATATGTTTAACCTGAAAATTGGTAGACTCCAAAACTGTCAGATGAAGGCGGTAGGTGTCGCGTCAGTCACGCACAGAGCGAATATATTGTGTTTATCTCTGCATTTTCTGGTTTATAACTGTTGGTGTTATCTACACTACTTTCATCTCTTAGTTGTCTAAATTGAAGTGCTTTTCCTGTTAGTTTTCTTAATTACTTTATGCATGTTAAAAAAGTCATATTTTTCTCAAATTCTTCCAGTTCTTGGCACTGCTCATGTAACATTTTCTCTTTAGTTTCTTTAATTTCTTTTTAATTAATGGATTGGTTTCATTATGTTTAATCGGATATTTTGTTTTGAATGATTTTCTTTCATTCATTAATCTCATCAGTCATCCAGTCTTTATATTTTCTTTTGTTTGGTTTGAAATTTTCACTTGCTGTTTTAAGTACTGCTTGTTTTATATTCTCCCATTTTTGATCAATGTTATAGCTACTTTTATTCAGTTCTTGGGCATTATGTAAATTTTTAGTAAGAGTTTTTCTATTAGTAAGGCTCTAAAGCAAGGCTACTGCATACCACCTACACTCTTCAAAATATATCTGAATGAGGCGATCTCAGTGTGGAGAAGAAAATGCTGCAGTGTGGACATTCCAATCGAAGACGAGAGATTGTACACCATACACTTTGCTGACGACCAAGCTATTCTAGCTGAAGATAAGAGCGATATAGACTATATGCTTAGGAAACTGGAGGAGGAGTATACCAAGTGGGGGCCTTGCAATTAATATACAAAAAACAGTATTTAGTTACAGGAGAAAAAGCCTAGAAATTGAGAATAGAATAGATACAACTGAGTTTAAAAATATCAAAAGCAGGGAGTAACCAAGAAATACATTCTAGGATTGGCCAAGCAAGAGCAGCCACTAGATAGCTACACGGACTATTGTGGAATAATAAAATAACAAAAGAAAATAAATAAAACAAGAATTTATAAAACACAATAATAGACGAACTTTGGGAAATAATCAAAAAACAAATAAAAAAAGGCAATAGAAATGGAGTATTGGAGATGATGTTGCCGCCACACTAGACTTGGTAGGGTGGGGAACGTAGACATTACGAGAGAAAGGGAAATCGACCTAGACATAATATAGATACTATCGAAGTCAAAAGACTAAACTGGTATGGACACCTGCAGAGAATGTCTGAAAATAGGTGGCCAAAATAGATAAAAAAATGGACTCCGTCCACTAGAAGAAAACGAGGTAGACCAAGACGGGCATGGAGGGATATCGAAGGTGCAATGACCGCCAGAGATTTAAAAACTGAAGATTGATTCGACAGAAAACGCTGGAAAGTGTGATTGAAGTCGCCCATTACTATTGTAGTGTGATGTTTCTTAATTTAGTTTAAGACTTGTTCCAAACCGTGGTAAAATAGTTCCGATCTTGTTGTAATCTTTATTTGCCGCGTCGGAGCATAAACTTGAATAAAATTTACTATATATACATCCAGAAAAGGAAGTGAATTGTTGTTTTCTTTTCATATTGTGAATTTGATTGATTTTTCCTTCTTTTTTATTTTTATGTGTGGTTTAATCCCATATAAGCATAATATTTAATAATAAACTTTGTTAAACCATTCGCTGCGTACTGTAAAGGCACGTGCTCAGCCTACAACTCGAGCATCGAGAATATCATTTACTTGAACAGCGTCATACCAAGAGGATTACAGTCTTGGATTCAGAAACTGCGTAGCGAATGGGTTATAATTAATCTAAAAAAATTGTAGTAACCGTTGTCAAAATGATTTTGATTGAATTTTATGCATTAGATGCATAATGTGTGCATTAGATTTTGTATTCTAAATAGCAAAGGTCTGGTCTACGCGAGTACAATGTATTATATTAACGTCAACACTCCTGCCGCTGTAAAGCGTTTTATCTGTGATTTACCTAGTTAAGTTGTAAATGTAATTACTCACTAGGATGATTTAAAAAAGCTGTAAATAATTTTGTTTTATATAAAAATTGTTTCGTGTTATGTAGAGATAAAGTACCATTGTATAGTAACACCATCTTTTATTTCCTATGAGTCATTTATGGTTTTCAATAATTCGTTTAGTATTTTGAATTTACTTTATTATAAATCTTATTTGAAATTACTCATTTTTGTACTCTGCTAGTGTACCTTAATAAATTAAATGTCTTTAGTGTTTTCAATTCTCTAATGCTGTGTTTTTATAGTTGCGAGAAGGAGATTTAAAAGAACATAAAAGGCGAGACAAGAACAATTCGGGAAGTTAAGGAAAAACTAATTGAAAACGACACAAAACTATTTTATATAGTATATATATATACAAATATTTCCACAGTTTTCACTATATTCCTTCACTCAACTGTTTTCTCCAATTTTTCCTGTTTAGCCAGTCCCCTTCCTGTAGGTTTCTTCTACTCATTGCTTCGTCCACCTCATCTCTGAAAGATCTTCGGGGTCTGCCTCTCTTTCTTCTTCCTATCGGGCTCCACTCTGTTATTCTATTTATCCACCGATTTTGGTCTGCTCTTCTGACATGTCCGTGCCAGGTTAACCTCTTCTGTTCGATGTAGTCTATTATGTCGGAGTTCATTCCCATTCTCTTCTTAATCTCCATGTTATTTATTCTATCTCTTCTTGTTACTCTGCAGCTTCTCCTTAGGAATTCCATCTCTGTTGCTCTTATTTTGTTTTTGGTTTTCTTATTTATTGTCCAATTTTCACACCCATAAGTGAGGATACTTCTTGTCATGGTATTATATATTTTTTTCTTTGTTTTCATGCTGATGTTCTTATCCCATAGTACCGGGTTCAATTTTCGTATGCAGTCTCTTGTTTGTCCTAGTCTATTTTTTTATATCTTCCTCCGTTGTTCCTTTGTTTGATATTATGAAACCTAAATACTTATACTTGTCTGTTCCTTTGATTTGTTTACCTTCGTCTATTTCCAGCTGTTTTATTTCTGTATTCTCCGTTGTTAGGTATTCAGTTTTCTTTAGGTTTATTTCCATCCCATTCTTTGTATATTTCTGCTCCAGTTTTCTCATCATAAAACTGAGGTCATCCTCGTCTTGTGCGATCACTATTTGGTCGTCGGCAAAACTTAGCGTATATAGATATTCGTTCCTTACTGGTATACCCATTCCTTCGCACTTTCTTTTCCATGGTTTTAGGGTTTTTTCCAGGAATATGTTGAACAGGGTGGGGGATGTGGAGCAACCCTGTAGTAGTCCCTTTGTCGTCTTAAATGGACTGCATATTCTATTGCCCGTTTTGATAGCTACTTCGTTATTCTTGTAGAGTGTTTTTACCGCGTTTATTAATCTTCGTGGAACTTCGATGTCTTCCATTGCTTCCCATAGCTTGGTTCTAGGTATTGAGTCATATGCCTTCTTAAGATCAACAAAAGCCAGATGGACGGATCTATTTTTGGCCATTCTTTTTTCTATTAGTTGTTCGACCGTGTAAATGTGATCTAAGCATGCTTTCCCCGCTGTGAAACCTGCCTGGTCTTCTCCGATTTTATCTTGTATATATATTTCTAATTTTTCCTTTATGGTCTTTCCATACAGTCTGCCTATAGACGATATAATGCTGATTCCCCGATAGTTTTCGCAGTTTTTTCTATTTCCTTTCTTGTATATTGATGTCATATATGCTTGGGTCCATTCTGCCGGTAAGTCTTCTCCATTCAGTGCTCTCTCAAACATTTTATGTATCATACGGAATAACTTTTCCGATCCGTTTTTTATCAATTCATTTGGTATTCCGCCGGGACCTTCTGCTTTTTTGTTCTTTAGAGTTTTGATCGTTCTTTTTACCTCAGCTAGGCTTAATTCGATTTCGTCATGTGTGTAGATTTCTATTCCGTCTATTTCTGATTGTTTGAATTCGGGGCGGTCTTCGGTTAGCAATTTTTTATAGTATTCTTGTCATTCGTTTTCTTTGATTTGACCGATCTTGATTTTCTCGAAAAGAATCTTGATCTGATTTTTGATCTAAATCTTGATTTTCTTGAAAATCAAGATTTTATATAGTAACGAATAGATAATAAAGTCGTTACTCACGGTCAATGTATAAGTCAATTTGGGCGTATCGTTCAATTTTGTTAGTAGATAATCGAAACAACCAATTAGGTCAACCTAACCTAACCTCAAACTTACCGAACCTTAGTTTTAACTTTAATGCATCAACGTGCGCCTCTAGAAAGATTTACAAGGATTTTTTTTAACTGTCTTTCTACCAAAAGAACTTTGCAACTGATGAACTCGAAGATTAATTGGAGGCTGAGTTCTATTTTAACACGTTCGGAAGAAAGGCAACGTTAACCCTTTGAATGCGACAAGCACACCGGTGAGAGTATTGATAAAGGATGAAAATTGCCCTTTTAAAGGCTTGTTTAAAACGCCGCTTATTAGAATTGTGTTCAATATGTTCCGTCAATAGTCAATATGCGTATTATCGGTAGATGGCATCCGTTTCTCGAGGTTTCACATAGGTAGGTAGTAGGTGGTTGCCAAATATAACATATAACCTGTTTTAAACTTATAATTCAGACGTTGGTCATTGAATATGTTTTTATTTTTGCTACAATGACAAACTTTATGAACATGGTCTATCGGGGGTGAAAAAATGTAAAATTAGTAAAGTGTAGAGTGCTAAAAACTGACAGTTCGAAATGATGGAATTTTTGTGCAATTCCGACGCCGAAAGTGATCAGGAATCTGACAAAAAGGATAAATATAAATAAATAAATTTGTAAAAACTTTGTGAATTTGATAAAAATTCTATTTTTGGGCTTTTAATGCAGTATAGTTATATCGGAAAGTAAAATTGAAGACACTGCAATACGCCAGTGAATAACAGTTTTGTAGTTACTTTTCCTCGTTAGCACGAGGAACTTTACTTCATTTTTGGACTTGAGACCATGGTTGCTTTTAATTGAGTGGTGAAAGACCACCACTTCTCGGGAGTGAAAAAACATGCGTTCAAAATCAATCAGAAAATGGTTAAATTGACTAATTCTAAGCAACTTTTGTTCTATCGAGTTTTTTTTTTAACTAAGTCAATACTTTTTGAATTAAGGTAAACCCGGGGAAGTGTGATTGTGGGGCAAGTGTGACTATAATATATAAAATTTTTTACAATTTAGGGATGCCAGCAGCATCTTGTGAGTAGAAACTTAAGTTCTTGAAACATTGATCTATGCAAATACGCAGTTTGCAGAAAACAAGTAATTTGATATTTGACCGTTGGCACGAATTAACTTGTTGATGTTAGTGTGCAGACTTTGTTTACAAATTTTGTGAGAAGCGAGTATTAGGTAGGTGGTAAGTAAATATTTTATGGTATGCAGGATTGTTTAACAACTATATTACGTTGTATGTATTAAAAAAATTGCCAATTTTAATTTTTAACTGAATTATGACTTAGGTCACACTTACCTCGTTTATATTGCCTACTGGGGTAAATGTGACCACGTGTATTGGGGCAACTGTGAACTTGCAAAATTATCTTTTAATTTTTAATTCTAGGTTGAACATGGTGAGAAACTATAAACGGAAGTCGGATCGAGCAACCAAATATACCTATCTTTATATACAATATGTATGTCTTAGAAAATAATTGAAACTGTATTTATTACGTTGTGTGCATTATTGCGTTAATTAAATTACTAATTATGTTGCAAAATGTTTTATGATTTATTTCTTTTGTATGTTTTTTTGTTAAAAATTTATAATTGATTTGATGTTTTTTTGTTTGTTTTTAATTCATTACAACAAAACACGAAATTAGAATTCAAAAGTTTGTTGTTTGTTTTCACTCAAGTAACCTATTAATTTCCTTCCTAATTCCTTAATATAAACTTCAAAAGTTGCTACATACAAGGAAATTATTGCAACAGTGAAAAGCACCAGGAACTGATGAAAAATGAATTAATAAAAAATTAAGAAGACAATTTGATGAACTGGATTCTTAAACTAATAAAAATACAAGGAACTCAGAAAGTATACTGATGTAGTGGGGAAAGGGTCATCTAATAACGATATTAAAAAAAGGAGACCGAAGGATATCAGTAAGTACAGAGGAATCATGTTACTGAACATCACATACAAAATATTGTCAAGCATATTGGGAAATCGATAAATTACCGAAAATAAACTAGGGCAATATCCGCCAGGCCTCAGAAAAAGAAAATCAATTATAGATGCCAACACAGCTGATTGAAAAGTGATATGAACGTGATATAAATTTTCACTTACTATTTATAGACTTCTAGCAATCTTTCGACACTCTAAATAGACTCGCAACTCTTAATAGAAATGGAAACCTGATTAGATTTATTTATCAAAATTTCCTTCACACTTCACATACAATTTAAAAAATGAGAATTTTTAATCTTTAGGCAAAACTTCAATATTTCCTGTTGGTAAAATGATTAAAATTCAGGTAATGTACTTTACAAACATTATAAAAATAATTTTTTCTCTTATAGACAAGAACAGAAAAAAATCATAAATATTTAATTTTAATTAAAAAAAATTTCATTGTCATTAAAATATAAATGAGCACGCCGCTGTTCTGGTAAACATACCTTCAACCTTGAGCGGAGATCTTTAGGACACCCGATTATCATGGTACAATGAATGTGTATTTTACAATTTATTTGTTTATTTTACAATGTGTATTCATTGTACCATGCCCGATTATATAGCGAGAATACGAGACTGCTTAGTCTATATTATATTATACGTCATTGCTTACGCCAAACGCCAGTTACGCCTCAAAGTGGCGATTTTTGAAAACTGAAGACATAACAGAATAATAAACAATTGTTATTTATTCTGTGACTATAATATGAGGGACGTAAATTAAGCATCATAGGATAAAAGAAAATACAGAGGTGAAGAATATGATAACTTAGTAATGAACTAAGTGTGTTAGACAAAAGAATCCGAAAAAAATTTAAATGACGTCACGAAGTCGATGCTCTCTAATTGAGGTTACCCTTTATAAATGCAATCTTGATAAATTCCCTTACATCATACGTACTTTGCTGCTTACGGCATTTACTTATTACATTTTACATTTTGAAGTTTTGACTCCAAGTCTTAAGGGGAGTTAATTGTTTATAACAACTTTTGTTAAAAAAAGATACGTGTAAATTAATAATTAATTGAACAACCCACGTTAACTATAATGGTAAAGTAATGCCTGCTTAGATGTGTTCTGTTATATAAATTCGTTTTTTTTGTAGCTTGTTTTAGTACTAGGTGATCTTCATATACCACATAGATGTAGTAGTTTACCTGCGAAATTCAAAAAGTTGCTGGTGCCCGGTCGAATACAGCACATTTTATGTACTGGCAATTTGTGTACGAAAGAATCCTACGATTATTTAAAAACCTTAGCCAGTGATGTTCATGTAGTGCGAGGTGATTTTGATGATGTAAGTACATCGGTACCATACTTAGTTGGCTGATTATTACATCAATTTCAGTTCACTTAATGTTTTTTGTTTTAGAATTTGAATTACCCAGAACAAAAAGTAGTCACAGTAGGCCAGTTTAGGATAGGACTATCCCATGGTCATCAAGTAGTGCCTTGGGGAGATCCAGAATCAATTGCATTAATCCAAAGACAGTTGGATGTTGATATATTAATATCTGGTCATACACATAAGTTTGAAGCATATGAACATGAAAACAAATTTTATATCAACCCTGGTTCAGCAACAGGAGCTTACAATGCATTAGAAACGTAAGTGTCAAATAACTTCAGATAGTATTAATTTATGTTCAAAAGGTAGTATATATATTTTACAATAGAATAAAAGGCTTATTATATATATTATACATAGGTTAATTTTTGAAGTAGTAGTTAAAAAAAAAATTACAAATATGTACTCATTTTAATAAAAACAATTTTCCAAGCTCCCAGAAAACACTATTTTTCATATTTAAAGCTACCAGTTTGAAATCTGCTGCAGAATCAAATATACTTATATGAATTTAGAGGACGATTTTCACATTTGGTCCCATTGAAGATAGCTACAAAGGAGCTGTGCATTAAATTCACAAAACAAATTTTTGACGTTTGACTGTGTTGTCATGTCTTTATAATGTATATGTTGTAGGCTTCAATTACAAATAGAGAAGCTTTCAAAAATACATTTTTATTATATTATTATATGAATTATGCACTTTTTTTATTTTTTTATATACAACACGAACGAATAAATACTCGTTTCTTCTCATATAAATTGCAGTTAATTATTACAATATTTTTTTGGCATTTGCCTTTGATAATAAGCTAATAGATTTGGCAATCCTCAAACCACTAGTTGCCAGATTGTTACAGATGGTCACCAGATATCTGTGGAAAGTACCTGAATACTATTCTTATTATTTTTTGAAAGAATTTCCTTTTTACTGTTAGTTTGTTAACGTTCTATTGGATTTTTATTAATTATAAATCACATGCTATTTTCCAATTTATTAAACAAACATGGCAACACAGTCAAGAACCCACATTTCGTTCTATGAACTTTAATTGACAGCTCAATTATAGCTATCTTCAATGGGACCAAATGTGAAAATCGTCAGAATTTAGAATAATTGAAGAGATTATTGGATAAAGGGTGGTGTAAATTTTGAAAGAATTGCTTATCTATGATTTTTAGGAAGGAACCTAACCTAATATGTACTAGAGGTAATTTTCCATTATAAAGAGTTCGTACATTACATTATAAATAAACTTAAAACTCAATAACATAAAACTTTACAAATCCGATCAGCTGCTTCTTTAGTTTTTGTGTTCATTGGGTAATATTTTAAATAATAAAATAATCTTTTTCAAAAGGATTTTTTGAAGATGTTTTACAATGTCTATCTTAAATGAATGACTTTGCTGAGATGGTTGGTGGATAGTGAACAATGTGTCCTCAGGATACCTCAGGGAGGGTTCCATTTCTTTTTAATTTGTTTCTTAATCTCATTAAATCATGTCAGACTGATGGCAATTGATAAGTGCAGATGTCTGTGATCTTTTGTAGTATTAAATCTCGAGATGATTCAATTTGTTTTTGTGTAAGGTATCCCCCAAAGTTTTATATTATTGTATACTATATTATTATTTTATATCCTATAATTCTATTACAAGTGTAGTTTTTTCCTTCTATATGAATTATTTAAATAGTTCAATAAAGTTTCTAAAATGTCTCTTTCAGGTCAATAACTCCATCGTTTGTATTAATGGACATTCAGAATACAACAGTTGTCACATATGTATACCAATTAGTTGGTGAAGATGTTAAAGTTGAGAGGATTGAATATAAGAAAAATTAAAGCAAATTTTTGTATCATAAATGTATATTTAAATTTTTAAAAACATGAATTTAATATCAATTATTGATAATTTTGTTCAAGTATTACCAAAAGATGATAATTACATACTTCCAATTGATTTATTTATAACATATAAAATCTTCTTTGTACAAATAGCATGCACTGTAAATGTGTGAGGGGAGTCTGTTTGATATGTTTATTTTTAAAACTAAATTTAGTTATTTTTTTTTTGCTAAATCTTTAATATCTAGAATTACCTATATATGAATACCTAAAAAAGATTATCAATTTGTTGATTTATTATTCCTGCATATTATTTATATGAAATTTTGTAATATTGCTTATTGAGTCCTGAAAAAGGCATGTAAGTATTGTTTAATTCCTTTTTTAAAATGATTTTAGGATCTGTAATCTTTTTCAACCTATAAGTTGATTAAGTATTTATACAACTGAGATAAATATCGTGTAAATTGTATTTAATTAATTGTTAAATTTATAATTAATAATAAATATATAACATTCCATTTGCTCGTCATTATTTTGAATGAAATCCTTTTCCACAGCTGGAACAAACCTTAGAAATGGTACAGTTATGAAATTTTATTGAGGCACATCTTTCAATAGAATCGTTAGATACATTCTTGATGGACATCTACTGCAAAGAAGAATTTGCAACAGATTCCAAAAGATATTTGAATTACCATTTAAATCATTCAATATTAAAAAGGCGGTCATGAAATTGTTATGAGTCCAAAATACTTGCTCTGGCAAAAAACTCACTTTTTAAAGAAGAAACATGTTAACATCTATTCTAACAAGAAATGATTATCCGTTGTCACATTTTTATTTAACAATCTATACCGTTAGGAAATATCAGTTAATAATAAGTTATAACTTTCTTAAAATAAGACCTGTAGGTAAGAATTCCAATGAAAACTATAATTTCTAAATTAACAAGTAATGATAGCAATGTCACATAAAGGTTTTAGAAGAAATGAAACAACAGTTTTATTGTGATTTACTCCTGTGAAAACATATTCAGGTTAGAACTGTTGTTATAGAAACTGATGATCTTCATCAGCGATTTTTTGGATAATATTTTAAATGCTGACAAATGTCTACAGTTTTTCTTAAATTTCAGAAATAAAAAATAGTCTGGTGGATTAAAGGGCAGATGTACAACAGTTTAGTATTTTTTTTCTGCAAATGAACAATGCAGAATGAACAGAAGATCAGTTTATACCTTTAAATAAATCCTACTTAATGTAGTGCAAATAAAATGCAGCCATAGTGCTAAAGAAATCAATCTTTTTTCGGAATAGGCTTCCTTATCGTAAGTACTAACAACATTATTTTGGTACTAGTGGAGCAAGAATATAGGATCTCTACGGACCTGAAATTTGTATCAATGGAGTTCAACATTCTTTACATAATTTACATTTAAAATATCTCTTGTTTTTCAAAGCTACCGCCATTGTCCACCATGGAACAACAAGAAATGACACTAATGACAACCCTTTCATGCTCAAGAAGAGTAATTCTAACCAGTGTTGCCATAGCTATATAAAATATATTTTCTTATAAAAAAAGAACAGATTTTTAATTAAACATTCTAACATTTTATTCTTACCTACTTTAAACAAAAAATGACTGGTTTTTAGTAGTTTCAGGGTAGATATGACTACATTAGGTTTAGTTATGTTATATTAAATGTTTTAAATCAAATTTTTAGATTGTTTCAAAGTTAAAAGTGGCAAGCAACAGTGTCAAATATACATACAATTTTACTTTGTGTGCATATCTGCCATATTGTTTTGAAAAAATTAAACATTTTGAAAACTTTAAAGTCCTTATGGGACATCATCTAGAGAACGTTACTGTGAAGGTAGGTACAAAGAACGTCCATAGAACGAAATATTAGCTTTGGCGGTGTTGCCATGTTCTTATAATGTATAAGTTCTTATATTTTATATGTTGTATGTATACATACAGAGAAAGTTTTGAAATTGAAACAGTCGAATTCTTATTATACCTATTATTTTATAAATTCTGCAATTTTTAATTTATATAAAATACAAATAAATATTTGTTAAGCATTTTTTTTAGCAATTGCCCTTTAATAAATTAGCGAATAGATTTGACAACCCTCAAAGCTCGAGTTGCCAGATGTCTTTTAACTTCATTACTTATATTGAAATTTTACTATGTAAAATGAAAAAGACAGAAAATATTTGATTTCACGTACAAAGCGTCTATGTATCTGTTGATACGTATTTCGACTTAATAAGTCTCATCAGAACAGTTATTCATAGCCGTTCTTAACGTGAAAAATCATCTTCTCTGTCTTATTAGGAAGCAACAATAAAATGGCTTCGTTATGGACGCAATAGCGACATCTGATAGAAAAATCGGTAAGATAGTTTCGAAACAAATTCAGATTTCTGCTTTAATCTGGAGCCTTCTAAAAATTGCAAGGCATAGCCAGATGTTGATAAAGATGTTAATAGAGACATGGGGAATCTAAAATTTGCATTAAGTCGAAATACGTATCAACAGATACATAGACGCTTTGTACGTGGAATCAAATCTTTTCTGTCTTTTTCATTTTATTCGGATCTACTCTGTATGAGTACAAGAAACAAATTCGTTAAGGATTTCTGCTTAGTTGAGGAGACATGTCGTGGAATGCAAATTTTAGATTCCCCATGTCTCTATTAACATCTTTATCAACGTCTGGCTATTCCTTGCAATTTTTAGAAGGCTCCAGATTAAAGCAGAAATCTGAATTTGTTTCGAAACTATCTTACCGATTTTAGTATGTATTTACTATTGTTCTGAAGCTATTTTCTTGTGGCATCTTAAAGTAGTTAAGATTTTAATAGGTATAAGCCACATTTATTAGGCTTATTCTCATTAAAATAGTAATTACTTTACTATTTACTTTTGTTTTTTTTGATAATTCTAATCTATTCATTTTTATAAATCGTATTGCTATTGATTGCATATATTTCATTTTTAATGTAAATTTCAACATCGCCAAAATCTTGTGCTATCATGCATCCTTTGTAGATAACTTCACTGTAATGTTCTCTAGACTTCATCCATGTCATCCAATATTATGTATTTTTTCACAATTTAATAGTAAAAATCACTGTTATTTATTATTTTTTAATTACGTTTGTTATGATTAAGAAAATTACATATTTTTAGTCGCTTTTCACTTATTTTTTTTGTTTTCTCTATTACTTTTTTGAATTGCTTGATTTTTGGGCACCTTACTAGTTTCCACCAAACAAAACATTAAAATTAGGCATTTTTGAGGTTTACCATCCTTTTTTATTCACTTTTTACCAATAACTTTGCCGACGACACTAAAATAGGTACTAATGTTAATATTCTCTATTCTCTTTATGCAATCTATGTATAGCAAACGATATCTTCTAGGAGACTCAAATGTGATTCACTATACACAGGCTGATAGACCCTCTCATTAGTCATTTAGGTCACATGGACGATAAACCTGGCCCATTAGAAAGAGATACAGGGACTGCCTTGCGTCAGTTTTCTCTGTCGCACTGAGGGAACAGGCTGCTATTGCAACACCAGACTACTTTGTATTATGTCTACGTATGTGCCACCATCTGTCTTGGTCTTGGTTATACATTTATAACCAGTATGGTTATATATTTGTCCCTATATTTGACATCTGTCGTTTGTTCTGGCATGTGCTGGCTGTCATTTATTTTGTATCATTAGTCAGTATTTTCTTTATTATAAACTCGCGATCATAAAATCCGGGTCACCTTGAAAATCACTGCCGCTTGTTTTAAATGTCTCATTCTCATTTGTGCTTCGACTTTCTGTTCAAACGCAACGAACAAACGTTTATTATTGCCACCATTAGTGTTTTTTAGTGCCATTATTGCCAAAAATACCCTTGACTGTTGTTGAAACGGCACAAATTGTTGCGCTTGTGAAAGACCGTCACACTCAACGGCAAGTCGCAAGAACTGTTGGCGTAAGCCTTTCTACGGTTCAACGAGTGCTTCAACGCTTTCAGGAGAAGGGTTTGCTATTCAGACGACCTGGCTCTGGACGAAGAATAACCACGGTACGAGATGACCGTTTTCCTTGAGTTTCAGGCTTTACGAAACCGGACCTCAACTGCGATTATGCATCGAAATCGTCTAAAGGAAGTACGAAATCGCAATGTCAGCGTTGCAAAAGACAGAAGATTTCATTCTTTTGGATTATCTTCTCGGGTAATGGCTACAGGACCGCCACCTCGCCTGACGCATAAAGTTGGACGACTAGCTTTTGCTCGACAATACGCGCATTGGGGAATTAATGATTGGAGCAAATAGTTATTCCCAGATGAATCCCGTTTCTGCCTAACTGGATCCGATGGACGTGTAAGAGTTTGGAGGAGAACCGGTGAATGATTTTCACAAGCTTGCATTGCTCCAAGAATGCCATTTGGTGGAGGCTCGGTTATGGCTTGGGGAGGTGTATCTTCCGACTTCCGCACAGAATTACCCTTCATCGAAAATGGGTCCTTAACTGGAGGAAGGGACATTACGGAGATTCTGGAAGAACATGTTATGCATACCATGGCAAGGCTTGGAGAAAACGTCGTTTTTATGCAGAACAACGCGTGAACGCACGTTGCCACGATCAGTATGCAATACTTGGACGAGGTTGGAATAACGAGGTTACCCTGGCCAGCTAGGTCTCCCGACCTGAATCCCATGGAACATATCTGGGACGATTTGAAAAAACGTATTCAACCCCTAACATCTCCTCCTAACAACGCACATAAACTTAAGGATCTGTTAGTGAGAGAGTGGAATAACATACCACAACATGTAATCCGGAGAAAAATTGAGAGTATGCCCCGTCGTCTGCAAGAGGTCATTAGAACAAGTGGAGACAATACACGATAGTAATCATTGAAATTTCACTGACATTTTACCACGTTCTGTATTTTCCATTTTATTCGTATGCCTGTTTTATCAACAATTTTCAATAAAAACAATAAAAAAACCTTTTTTTTCTTTCAAAACAAACATTGATACTACTACTACTAAGGATTTCCACAGTTTTCACTGTCTTCCTTCACTCAACCGTTTTCTCCAATTTTCCCTGTCATTCCAGTCTCCATCTCTCAGGGTTCTTTTCTCCATAGCCTCGTCGATTTCATCTCTGAATGACCTTCGGGGTCTTCCTCTCTTTCTTCTTCCAATCGGGCTCCATTCTGTGATTTTGTTTATCCAGCGTCCTCTGTCCGCTCTTCTGACGTGGCCGTACCAGGATAGTCTCTTCTCCTCTATATAGTCGATTATGTCTGATTGCACTCCCATTCTCCGCTTAATCTCTGCGTTTTCAATTCTGTCTCTTTTTGTAAGTCTACAGCTTCTCCTCAGGAACTCCATTTCTACTGCTCTTATTCTACCTCTATTTCTCTTGTTTATTGTCCAGTTTTCGGACCCATATGTCAGGATACTTCTTGTCAGGGTGTTATATATTCTCTTTTTTGTCTTTATCGTAATGTTCTTATCCCACAACACTGAGTTTAGTTGTCTTATACAGTTTCTTGTTTGTCTCAGTCTGTTGTTTATATCTTCTTCTGTTGTTCCCTGGTTCGATATTATGGTTCCTAAATACTTGAATTTATCTGTTCCATTTATTTGTCTTCCCTCGTCTATCTCTAGGTTTCTCATATCCTTGTTTTCTGTTGTTAGGTATTCGGTTTTCTCTAAGTTTATTTCCATTCCGTTGTTTTTATATTCTTCTTCTAGTTTTCTGAGCATAAAGCTGAGATCTTCTTCATCTTGTGCGATGACTACTTGATCGTCGGCAAAACGACGTTTGCCGACAAACATTGATGACAAATAAAAAATAAGTTAGCCTAAAAAACGGTTATTACTGCACCAGAGGCAAAAATATTCCAGAAACTTGAAATTTTCAAGGTGACCCGGATTTTATGATTGCGAGTGTATAAGTATGAAGAGGTCAACGTCAAAATGTGATGTTTAAAGATTGTGTAAGGAAATACGCAATATACATATTAATAATAAAAAAAAAACGATACATTTACAGCATTTTATTTTGCAATAAAAATTTACAGTAAACTCACAGCACAAAATACATACAAAAACATATAAACAAAAGTTTAAAATCGCTAAATACACTTATCATATCAAACAAACCTCACTTCTGACCAAATAAAAATATTCTATATAATCTGCCATCTTTAAAAATACTACAGTTTTTCAGTGTATAAATAAAATAAATATAAATAATATGGCACATCTAAAAAAAAGTAAAAATATCACACATTTTTCCTTAGAGTTAGGGAAGAAAATCAGACCAGGCAAAAATCTAAAACTTTTGAATAACACAGATAAGACATTTCTAAATTTTTTGCTTCTGGATAGATCCTTTCTTTGTTCTCAACTTAACTCAAAAAACAAGACTTATTAATATTAGTAAAAAACTCGGATTGTCTATTAACAGTTCTTTGTGATGACTATTATGACGTTTGAGGTTTAATAATGTATGTTTCATAATATTTCATTTGATTAACTACTTGCATGCGAGCTTTAGCTCCATCTACTAGTAAAGTTTATTATTTTACATAATATATGGGAGTTATGGAGGTACAGTACACATAAAAGATTCTATCTATCTACATAGGTGAGTCCAAATGATTATTTTTTTTGCAAGAAAAGGTGTTTATTGAATCATATGGGATTCTTTGAGAAGATATCTGAAGTACGACAAGGTTGTTTTCTCTCACCACTGCTATTTCTTATAATTAGATGTCGAGGTTAATAAAGTAACTAATTCCTAGGCTATTTTACTTTTATCCTTTATCATTTCATCGATTTCTGGATTTTTTAAGTAACCAATTTTGCTATACCATATTTGGTATCAGTTAAGTTCTCTTTTTACTATTTGTTACTAAAATACTAGCATTGTCGCATCATTCTACAACAATTTTCAGTTCCAACTCAATGATAGCAAAAGCGAAGAAGGAAAAAAATTGCTTCGACGTTTCTACTGGACGGCACATAACCGATATTAGTGACGATTATCTGAATAAACATTTAGTTTACTCTCAATACATACCAAATTCTGATTTTATATGTTTGTTATTTAAAAAATATAAATGATGTATCCTCGATATGCTACTGACTTACTAATAGCGGTATTTTGCTTTTATCAACTTCCTGTTGTAATATGGGTAACTACATCCTACTGCATTCTGCCGAGGAATTTGCGACATAATTGGTCTCATTTAGCATAATTCTAGCCGCTTCTTTGATTTTCCTCTTTTTACCATCTGTTTCTTTTAAGACTATACTTGAATCATTCCATTGAAACCTATGTTCAATTTCCCATGCGTATTTACAGATTTGAGATCTATCAAATTCTATATTTTTAATATAAGATTGATGTTCACTTATTCTAACATCTAATGGCCTTGATGTTTCACCTAAATAAAACTGATGGCATTCACAAGGTATTATATAAATAAAATTCTTTTTTCTTTCTTGTTCATTGTTAGGTTTAGTTTTAGATAAAATAGATCTCAATGTGTTTGTTGTTTTGAATGTTGTTGAAATGTTTAATTTATTTTCTATCTTTTAAGTTTTTTGATAATCCTTTTATGTATGGTAATGTTATTTTCCTCGTATTTTTCCTTGCGTATGCTGTAGGATCTCGTTATACGAACAAAAGTTGTTTTGCTCTATTCGGTCGATTGGTGAAAATTCCCTATTTATAAACTATAAAGGATAATCATTTTTTAATAAAACAGATGTTAACAAATGTTTTTCCTCTAACAACGAATTTTCGTTAGAACAAGCAATTTTGGCTCTATCGTATGAGGATTTAATGATTCCCTTTTTAATATTGATATTGTGATTTGATTTATAATTTAAATATCTAATGGTGTGTGTTGGTTTTCTATACATTTGAGTCTCATATCCAGTATCGTTCTTAGAGATTAAAACATCCATGAAAGGTAGTGTGTTATTATATTCCTTTTCCCTGGTAAATGTTATTGTCTCTTCTATTATCAATCAGGAATGCGTCCAACAATCTGATCCATGATGGCATCTTGAGAATACATTATTTACATATCTCCACCATACTGTGAGTTGTAAATTTTGTTTAGAAATAATATTTGTTTCAAAATCTTCCATAAATATATCCGCTAATAATGGGTCATTTATCACGTCCACTACTGGACATAGGCCTCCCTTAAACTCCTCCGTTCTGAGTTTATGGAGTTCCCCTTTGCTTATGTTTTGTTCAATTTTAATAAACTTTTCCAATTCAAGTTTACATAATACTCCGTATTCTTCTTTTTCGTGGGTTGGTAAATATTGAGATATTTTCCCCACAGAGCTAATTATGTCTAATTTTAAAAATTCTAAAATGCTATAATTCTAAAAGAAACAGATGCTAAAAGAGAAAAATCAAAGAAGCGGCTATAATTATGCTAAATGAGACCAATTGTGTCACAAAAACCTATATCATATATCGAGTATGGAACCAGTAACATATATCGAGGATACATCATTTATATTTTTTAAATAACAAACATATAAAATCAGAATTTGGTGTTTATTGAGAGTAAACTAAATGTAAGATGTATCGGATAGTATTATGTTTTTTCCTCATGATTTACTATGGAATCACTAACAGGAGAATTTTATTGTCATCATGGCACGTCGTTGTCTTTTTACAGACGAATCACGTGCTATGATTTGCACGGATATTTTCAAGTTAAAGTTGATTTCATGTAATCGAATGAACTATCTTACAATAAAGTCGTCCCAGGAACGCAACTCAGCAATATTGACAATATCATTTTAAAGTCGTCTACTTTAAAATGTATAATATATGTCAATATTGTCAATATAAATGAGTCAGATAAAATTAAATTATTAGAAGAATTTTTCACCAAGTAACAAAAAACAAAATTTGTTTAATTTAGATAATATAACTTTGGAAAATATATTTGTCACCACAAAGATATTGCACATCTTCCTAAGTAGAAGATCTTGATTAAATGACAGTAGGCAATGATAAAAAGAATAGAGAAAATAACACAAATTCAAATTATTAGTTTAGATTAAATAAAAAATTCCTAACCTAATATAACGGCAGCTTTAAATATAAAATAATTTTGCCTTTTGTATAGCATTGTAAAATAAAATAATTTCTTAAAAATCTCTTGAATTATATTGGTCAGAAATGATCTTAAACGTAATCTACATTATCACATATAAATGAATATCGGTAATTTTTTTTTCTGATCGTTATATTTATACTGTATGAGTTGATATAACAAAACTGATGTGGATTTTTGTAAAAACTTCGTATCACAAAAATTATATCGTTTAGTGCCTTTCAATGTTACATCAAAAAAATGCTTTTTGTATAGTCACGACTTAGCTGCTCTGTTGGGTTTCACAAGTATTTTTTTTATGGGTATAAATGATTAAATTTTATATTTGTCTGCTTTCGGCAACCACAGAAACATAGGTGTGGGTTTTTGAAAGTTCTCAAAGGTATATAAGGGATAGCTGATGACAAATCCTTGAAACAATTGAACAATTTCTTCGTCTTTTCTTAGCCTTTGTCCTCTATAGCTGCTATTATGATTCGATCGACCTGTAAACGTATGAATGGTCGCTTTGCTTGACCGCTACCTAAACAGGGAAGGGCCAAGCCAAACACACAACACGCGAAGGAAAAAAATAGATGGTTCAGAAAGCAAGTATATGTTGAAATATGAATTGCCCAATTGCCGAATATGGAAACGTTTTGATAGGACCTGGTAGACAGGCAGGAGTTGATGGGAAGACGAAGTTGTATAGAGTTTTATCTATTCTACCTTATTAATCCATCGTATTCCTACCATATCAAAGGTGGTATTTATTTTTTTGTTGATGTATTTTCCTCTTATTTTTAAGACCAAATTGTACATTAGACCTTTTTATACTTCGTTTTGATAGTCTGATCAAAACTGAACAAAACTGACCCACAAACAGGAATCACACTAAAAACCTCAACTATCCTCTGTCAGCAAGTGCTGGACGTAAATATTAAAGTAAATTACATTGATGGCATTTTTTATATAGAAAATCGAATATATACGTCTGAACCGTAGCAAAGTTATGGAAGATCATCCTACCACCGATGATGAGACATCGTTTATAGAATTCAGTTTTAAAACTATAATATCAGGGTAGCGGGTAGACGCTCCTCTACAATCCCGGTACAGGAAACGTCTAATTCAAGAATGTGCCCCTACCAACGCGAGCTCCGCTTTCTCCCAAACCTTGAACCGGGAAAAAGCAGGTCTCTAAAATAAGCTCCTATCCAATATCCAGAC
This sequence comes from Diabrotica undecimpunctata, assembly GCF_040954645.1. Taxonomy (NCBI): domain Eukaryota; kingdom Metazoa; phylum Arthropoda; class Insecta; order Coleoptera; family Chrysomelidae; genus Diabrotica; species Diabrotica undecimpunctata. The sequence continues at coordinate 37,318,907 of NC_092810.1, forward strand.
ATCCAGTTTTAGCCTTAAATACAAGTCTCTAATGATAGCAAAAGTGGAGAAGAGAAAAACTGCTAAGGCGAACCTGATAGAAGATACATAGCCGATTTTAGTGATGATTATCTGAATAAACAGTAATCCCATGAATATTAGTTATTTAGGAAGGTTGAACTAAAAGGAATGAGGGCACTTTTTATCTTAGGACAGAGATAAAGTGTCTAAAGACGAAAAAATTAAATATGAACTAAAATATGCTGTTTTAAAAGCAATAAAAACTATTGAAAGAATAACAAAAAAACATGTATTATTCAAAAGATAACAAGAAAATGAATAAGACAGACTATTTCACTCATCTTAAAATTTTCACATAATCTGACCAATCACAAACCAAAGACAGCTTGTGTTATCGCGAAAACACCAACTGTCTTTCAATTCTGATTGGTCTATCAGCTTCGTGTTTTCAACGACGTAACCATGGATACCGATCGTAAAGCAAAGTTTGACGTTTGCCAAAAAAATTATTATAGCTGTATACGTCAAAATGAGTCGTTTCGGTGGTACTTCAAACGAAGTTATAAACCAAAACATTGAAGAAAATATACCGAGTAACACAAGAAAATCTAAATCTTATATATGGAGAATTTATGATTTTCTGTGTGGATCGCAACTACAAATTAGATGCAGAAAATAACAACGAAAGACTAACTAAATTCCTTCCTCTCATTCTACTGAATTTTTGACCTATCACTTTGTTCATGAAATAGTCTAATAAAATACCACTCGTGATTTAATTTAGCTTATAAGTCTGTCTTTTATTTCTAAACTCAACTGAGTTTCTTAAAGAAAACACCACTCGTCCTACGGACTCGTGGTGTTTTCAAGCAATTCAGTTTCATTTAGAAGTAAATCGACAGACTTATCGCGAAAATTGAATCACTAGTGGTATTACTATTGATAAGTTTTTAAGATAGCAAAAGTGGAAAAGAAAAAATTGCTACGGTAGAAGACACAGAGGTGATTTAGTGATGGTTACCTAAATAAACTATCATTTCAGGTTGATAAGATGTTCAGAAAGATTGAACTAAAAATAATGAGGGCACTTTTTTTGCCTTATATGCGAAATCGAAACGAAAACATCAAAAGTTTTTGCATATATCAAAATTACCAATATTCAGTTTTAAATGACATCAAGCCTATATTTTTATCACTTTTCAATTATGGCACAATGTAGTATAATGTGAAAACCGTATAAAATCTCGGTTCGCTTCAATAAAAATTAGTTTAATACACAAACGACTAGATTAACTGATTCAGTATATAAATTTTATCAGTAATTTATATTTGATTGAATGTTTGAAAAGAACATTTTTAACCACTTAAATGCCTTAATTTGCCTCTTTTTTAATCACATAATCAGTTTATTAATTGAAAATATGTATCGAAGGCACATATTCTCTCCAAAAAGCTTAAAATAAGTCTCGAGCCTGATAACCAGAAGGCGCCACTATTGACAAAACCATTGTTAAAAATATCAACTTTCAAATGTCAACTGTCAAAATTTGAGACCAGTCAAATGACAATAATTTGCAATATTCAAAGCAATAGAAAAATCTGGTTTTATTGTGTCAATATAGAATCTCTTTGTGATTCAATTTTACATTAACCTTTTTCAGTGAGAAGCATTTGTTTACAGATATTTGTTGTGCAGTTATTTCAGCGCAATAAATAGGCGCATTAGTATGGACAAGTGACAATCCACTTCCACTTCACTTGAAAGTTAATAGGCAGTTAGGTATGTGCACAGCATTGAGTGGAGTTCGTCTAAAACCCTTTGGCATCACTGTGAAACGAAGGTCAACGCCTGTGTTATAATGATGAAAACCCTTTTTTAAGTTGTAAAAACACATTTAAAAGGTGAAAACAGCTGATTTCTCTCGTTTCAATAAGTCAGCCATTGGTATAAATGTGATTTTTACAACTTTAAAAGGGTTTTTAACCCTTATAACAGAGGCGTTGACATTATAATGTCTTTTAATGTATTTTGTGTCGACAATCACTCTTCCATGAGGTATTTGTAACCTATAAAACGAAGCTCTGAAGATGAAGATAAACGAAGTACTCAGCTGATTTTAATAAAAAAAATTTACACACTATCAAGTTTTTTGAGAACATACACCTGTTGCCAGTTTGACCTATATTTTAGAAGTGTGTACAAGTCATACAGTGTTTTTCCAATTTTTAATCTGAATAAACACAAAATATGATAAACGATACTTGATTTTTCATGCTTGACATTATGAACAGATAGACATTGGAGTATGTTTACGTCACGTGTCAATTGTTTATGGACCTAGCGTATTGCAATTGGTCGCTCGTTTTTTCTGTTAGTATAAAAAATCTATGCTGTTAAAAGTGCCTTCCCAACAAGTTAATGCATTGACTCACCAAGTCGATCGCAACGATAAGAAAAATACATGAATTAAAAAAATACTGACGTTTTGTAGACCATAAATTAATGAAGTCTAAGACAAATCGTCCGACACAAACACAAAGAATTGCTAGAGCACCAATCAATGTTGATGATTTAGGTCAAATTTTCCCTAAAAATTATGGGGTTAGTTAGACCTGGTGCTTATTGAGTGAAATTAGATAAAATAATTCATATGGCACATAAAATAAATTGGAAAACTACCATCAGTGCAACGACATATTAGTGGCTTATCGGCAAATCAAATTACAGTGAGAGAATAAGAGCTTTCGTTCAATATGATTCTATTTTCAAACAATAAACCGTCATATCAAATCTTTATCACAAAAAAATTAGTATGTGTTGAATGAATATAAAAAGAAAATTAAAATTTTCTTTTTTATATAGCCCGAAATTTTATACTATACAGTAATACACTTTTCTAATTTCTGGATCTACCTTTTACATAAATATTACTCACACTACTTTTTACACCTTTTTAAATATACCTAAGGCATCCTATCTATTCAAAACACAACAGAGCCCACAGTATAGGAAGGATTCTTTCATCACAATAAAGTTAACGCATGTATAAAAGAAGAAGTATGGTTGAGTAGTATTAATTACAGCATATTTAAAAGTTTATTTTCACCAACCACTACCAAATCTCTAACGATTTCATTACACATCTTTTAGTGGCAGATTTCTTTTAATTTTTATTACTCATTTAATGTCTAGTTGCTTTTCATGCAGTTTTTAATCTAAAACTTGTTAAGAGTAAATATATGATGACTAGAAACTGATTAATCGAGTAGTAAATCGATGTAAAGAACCGCTATTTTGTGACGCTACCCGTGACATCTTGTGGCGCTATTTTCGTGACGCTCGCCTCAACATTTTACTGTAGAGAGAAAAAAGTTAAATACTTCTTCTATCATGGCAATTTTTCGCAAAATGCTTCCATTTTCCAATATTTATCCCTCTCGCTTTTATACAGTGATCATCTCAATTTTGAATAGACAGAGCCCAAAAAACACAAAAAAAAAAATAAAATAACAGTTACTTCAAGATATTTTCTTTAAGATTCTACTAAATAAATAAATTATCAATATAATTGCATATTCGCTTTAAAAAAGAGTAGCAGCTTCAGTATATACTAAGACAATAATCATTCTCAATAATATATAGTACGCAAATACCTATATAATTTGACAATACATTCTATAAAAGAGTAATATGTCTTTTTTTTCTTAAATAAACAACGAGAATACGTCTGACATTTTATAGTGCTGTATAACAGCTAGAATTAAAATAGCTGCCCTCATATACCATTAACTACCTAAAGGACACATTGAGGTAGTGGAGTTCATCGAATTTTTGTTGGTAAATCCAATTCACAATGTGCGACCAAATAAAATAATTATGACAATGCTTCTCAATAGTGAAGGAGGCAAAGCGCCGGGCACGGGATTTTTCTATTAAAATAAGTTTTCGCAGTCGATAGGTCGGTACTCTTACAGAGTAGTAATAAAGCACTTACTATTATTATATGTAATATTGGCATAATTGCTGTATATTCTGTACCAGACAGCATCCTAATACGGGTTATTATATTTTCAGCAATTAGTTTACAATGTACCGTTGTCCTGAAGATGCATAGCAAATTATAGTATGCGAAACCGGTCGTTGGTGGTAGAACAAATTGACTGTGAAAGTCTTATTTTTATTTCTTTTTACCTATTTGAAATGGACTCAGACAGGCAACATATTCAAGATTTGAAACTACATTTATTTCTGGAGTTCCATATTTCGTTGATTCTTTTACTGATCACTTAAAGTAAGATCGTTAAACCTTATGAAAGCGTTAGAATGATATGGAAGGTGTATCACAAGGTTGTTTAAAATTCCATGAGTCGACCATATTACATGTCCATTTCTACCAACAAAACTAAATGTATGACAATAGCAAAAGATCCGCTCAGAAGTAAGTTAGTGGTTGAGAACAACCCCATAGAACAGGTGATGCAATTCAGATATCTGGACATAGATGTATCAAGCACACACGACCCAGCAAAGGATCTAAGGAGTCAGATCAACAAAGCATCCGCATTGTCGGGATGTGTGCGGGAGATAGTCTGGTCAAATCCGTATATGCGCACAGATAGTAAAATTAGAATCTACAAGACTTGCATACGACTGATCATGACAGATGGCATAGAAATGCGCGAAGATACAAATGAAACGAAACAGATGCTAAGGGTTGTCAAAATGAAAACCCTAAGAAAATAGTGGGCAAAACAAGAAGAGACAGGGTGAGAAATGCAAACGTCAGAGAGCAGTGCAAAATTCAAGATATTGTAAGATGGGAAAGGCAGCGTAAGAAGATGTGGTACAATCATGTAAGACGAATGGATGAGAACAGACTCCCAAAAATCGCCCTAGAAAACAACCCGCCCTGTTCAAGACCTCCCGGAAGACTTCCTAAAAGATGGAGAGATAGTTGGCAATCTACTTCCCAGAAAATTAACCAGAGGCAACTTCAGAATTAAACAGATCGAAAGATCTCCAAGAAGTAGAAGAAGAAGACCATATTACAAACAAAAAGCTAATACGCAAACATCGATCGCAACATCGTTAAACAGCGAAAGGTCCCATATGTAGGCCATATTTTAAGAGGCATATAACCTTTTAAAACCAATTTGAATGGGCAAAATTGAAAGTTGGTGAGGACACTCACAAACGACACTCATGGTTACACATAAGAAACATGCTACATACCTGATATCAGTACAATAATAAGAAGAGCAGAAGGAACCACAAGCTGCATAGTGTACAGCACCAAGAAGTAATTGTCTGTAATTCGTTTTATAAAGCGACATATTTTTTCCAGAAAGAGGATATTTGTATTTTATCTTTAAAAGTCTGTCTTCGTTCACACTAAGATATGACATGTTTCGTCTTTATTGAGAACTCTTTAGGTAATGTCAGAACCTAAGACAAACTCAAAGAGAGAACAGCAGGATTTTAAATCAAACTTCCCACTTTACAGAGTAGTATTGTTACGTATCGCCCTCTAGTTTTTAATAGTCCAAATATTTCAGAAGACTCTTCGTAGAATGACAGGTGACTTGACATGGCGGTACTTTGAATATTCACGACCTAGCTCTCCAGGTCCACTACCTCAATGTATAAATATATGTAAAATAAATAAAAAAGCAGTTACGATAAAACAAACAACTATAGTTTTTGTACACAGTTACCTAGTATGTCTTACTTAAACGAATAAAATTGTAATGAACGATACTTATCTTACAGCTTCCTGCTATGCATATGGGTCATGTGCGTCTTCAGATAACTCTTGTGCTTGGTCTTGAACCTGCACTTTTTGCACTTGTACATGGTTACTTCGTTCGGGCTCCTGTGGAGCAGCATGTGGGTCTTAAGGTAGCCCTTGGATTTGGTCTGAAAGTCGCACTGAGGGCAACCGTGTAGAGGAACTTCGTCTTTGCTCTTATGCACGTAGAGGATGTGGGTGTCCAGGTAGTTCTTGTGTTTGGTTTCGAAATCGCATTCCCAACATCTGTACATGACGCACTCGTCGGGGGCTAAATGTACCAACATATGCCGTTTTAGGTAATGTTTAAACTTTGTGCGGAAATCGCATTCGGTGCAGTAGTGCATCGTTACTTCGTCGGGGCTTTTGTGCGTTAGCATGTGGGTTTCCAGGTAGCTCTTGTGTCTTGTTTTAAACGGACACAGTGAGCACTTATGAAGAACCAGCTCGTCGGGATTTTTGTGGATTTGCATGTGAGTTTTAAAGAGATAAGCCTTTGACTTGGTCTGGAACTCGCATTGGTTGCAGGAATACATGACCAACTCGTCTGGATTCTTATGTATCATGCTGTGTGTTTCTAAATACTTTTTGTGTCTCGTTCTGAAGTTGCACTGCTCACATTGAAACATGGGTATTTCGTCGGGATTCTTATGTATTAACATGTGTCTATTAAGATAATACTTGAATTTGGTTTTGAAACTGCATTCATCGCACTGATGCATCGGTACTTCCTCAGGATTTTTATGCGTGAGCATATGGGTCTTCAAGTACGGCTTAGATTTTGTTTTAAATTCACACACAGTGCAGCAGTGCATCGGTATATCGTCGGGGTTCATGTGAATCAATACATGTGTATCCAGATACTTCCTATGCTTCGTCTTAAAGCTGCAATATTCGCACTTGTGCATTGTGATCTCGTTCGGATTCTTGTGGATGAGCATATGTGTCTTCAAATAACTTTTAAACTTTGTTTTAAAACTACATACTTTACATTTGTGCATTTCGCAGTCTTCCGGGTCCTTGTGGACTAGCATGTGTGTTTCCAAGTAACGCTTATGTTTTGTTTTGAAAGTACACAGAGCACAATAATATAAAACGATATCGTCGGGGTTAGTGTGCATCATGTCTTTGTGAATTTTCATACTGTATTTGTATTTTGTTGTGAAAGTGCACAGTGGGCAATTATAGTACGTGATTCCGTGCGAATCAGCGCGGACTTGTAGTTTCCTAAAAAATCAAGAGATTACTGTGAGTAAATATAAATTATTTAAATAAAAATATTTTATTGATACTTATAGAGGATTAGTGGGCACTTTTCGAACTGTTGACTATGTAAAAAGTCAGTCATCTCGCAAAGTCTTCCTGATGATATTTAAAACTTGAAACACGTGTAGGAGAATGGAGAAAGACTAGAATTAAATCAAAATGGAACTATCTATATTTGTTGTGTGAAAAAACTTCCACGTTTCTTATTTTCCAATTTTTCTTATTTTGTGAGATATCCTGTATGGTCACTTATTTCTCTCCATTCCTTTCACACGATATTATTGTAATGACCACTTTGCAAACTTTTACAGTAATAAAAAGTCCTGTTTACTCTGGATACTTATTTATTTTGACTTATTTTAATACTTGAATCCCTTTTTAACGTGCTATAAAGAGCACCGTTACCTTTTCTACCATCCCGGTTTGGAATTCAACTTCTGTTGAATGTAGTCCCCAAAACTGCACTGTTAATTCATCTACGTAGTTTTTTGTCGATATCATCATCATCATTCTCAGCGTATTTAAGTGCTTACATAATATTCAGTAGATTTGTCGCATTTAATTTAGGCAGTATATATAATTTAAAAAATGTACTTACGTAGGTTTCTTTCTGCTTCCATATGAATAATCCATTTCCTCCGCAAATGGATTTGGAAAATTCATATCAAAAGGATTGGGAATAGACGCATCAAAAGGATTGAATTTCGTCTCTTCCGGTTCCGGGTTCTCTCCATTCTCATCAGGTGCTGGTTCATTTCCGTCTTCGAACTGACCTTCATTATCTTCTTGTAATGTATTTTCTACTGCAGCATCTTCACCTTCTTCTTCAGTCGGATGTTCCTCGTTTTCTTGGAACGAATTTTCTGGAGTATGAGGTTCTTCAGTGTCTACATGTGGATTTTCAATATTTTTTTCACAAGCAGTGCCTGTTTGATCATTTTCTTCAGGCATATTCTCAACTGATTCCTCCATTATATTATCGTCCACTTCTTTCTCTTTCTTGATCTGTTTCACGTCCAATATATTTGTAGTTGGAGAAACAGTTTCGGCATCATGGTTGTGATCATTATCCTTATCATCAGCATCGTTATCCTTATCATCATTATCGTTATCATGACATTTTATTTTCTTCTTGTCGTCACCGTCCATTTCAATTTTTGGAAAAGCGAATTCCAATACGTTGAGCAAGTCTATTTGATCCTCACATTTGACTAGGTCATAGTAGTTTTTAATCTTTTGTTCGACATTTAGAGTGTTGATCATGAAGACTGACGCTTTTTCAAGGAAGTCTGCGCATACCTGACATACTACTGGCTCCTTTGTAATAGAAGGATCCTGCAAAATATTATCAACATTATTTGTTACAGAGGGCGATCTATTACACATCTGTACTAAAATTCACTTGAAGGATACAGTACAATGGCTGTTGCCAGCTCCGAACGTATTCATACAATGTAGCATTTAATAATTCATTAATAACAAGCAAAATCACACATCATCAAAACACACAAAAATTAATAAAGTCAAAAAGAAAGCGAAAAACTGAGAACCCTCTTGGATCTGACTGATTATATGAAACAAAAAACACAGTAAGAGAAGCTTTCCACAACAAACCACAATCTTTGCTGATAATTTTATTACTTTTCTAGAAAACTCATACCTTAGCATTAATTCTCACTTCTCAATTCTTATTCTCAAAGAAAGATCCATCAAAAATAGATTTATATATTAATATAAAAAAACTAAAGATCTCTTCTTTCATGAACTCCGCCTAACTTCATCCTTGGTGTCTATAGTGAAATTTACACTGAGAGTGCAGTAAAGCTAAGATAGGGCGATGAAGCTAGAGCAATGAACGGCTCGGATAAAATGTATCTCCCGGCAGTACGACTATAATATTTTATATTATGTACAGTTTCGAGGTAGATTTAAGAAATTAGACAAAGATAATTATAGCTATAGTCTGTCCCACCTTGACTTTACAGTACAGGTTCTTATAACCAACAGTGATACCAAATTTTATCAGAAACAGGTTTGAAGCAAATATACTTTTTTCTATAGGATAACTATAAATAACTTTGGAATTGTTGCACGTAATTATTCCATTTTTGTGGAGTAACTTGAGAGTATGCTTCATGTATTAGATTTTCTACTTGTTGTGGAGTATGCAAAATTTGTATTCATCGCTACCGGTGCGAGTATGGCGAATATGTGGTAAGGAATACCTTGTGTAAGCATGTGCACTTGGTAAGAATGTATGAGGAGTACATGGGTAAAGTTTGTTTGGCAGTAAATGGTTGACTTCAATTAGTATCGACTGTAAACATCCTGGGTTAACAGATAATAGTATAAAAGGTCCGGTTTCAGGTAACAATGGTTTACCTGAGGTACAAGGCCTTAACAATGGACCAAGTCAGATAAATTTAATAATATTTACGACCGCACTAATTGAAGTCAACCATTTTCTGCTAAACAAACTTTACTAACTCTGTTTTAAATGATATTGCAAGCTGTTTGGGGGAAATTTCAATTATCAAATCAAGGCATCAGGAGGAAATTAATAGGTTTATCAGAGGGAAGGTAGAACAAACAAATGTGATCCAGGAAAATGCCAAACTAAGTCTTCAGAGGGAAAACTTAATAAATTTCATGGACAAATTAGATGACGAAAGTTACCAAATTGGAATTAAGTTAAATTAAATTAAAACAATAAATTTGATTAACAATTTTTGTACTCACATATATTTTTTGTTTTGTATATGTATTGAATTTTTATTATAGTTTTATAGGCTTATTTACAAGAGAGTTAAATAATTTAACATTACTATATATTTTACTTGATTAGTAAATATAGTCAAATTTCTTATAAGATTATATATATATATATATATATATATATATATATATATATATATATATATATATATATACAGTGTACTCCCTCTATAACGAACACGGTTATTACGAGGTTTCGCTTATAACGAGATACATTAGATGTCCCGTGAAATTTCTATTGAACTATAACCGTCTATAGTGAGGCAAATTTGGTTATAATAAGATCCAAAAACGTGTTTTTTATGTTTTTGGTCCGGTCGTGGCCATAAATAAATACCTTTTCAAACAGCCCCTCAATAAACTTAACTGCAGCCCGCAATAAACTTCTTTACAATGAATAAATACAACTGTTTCACATCTTTAGAAAAAATATGATAGAATAATACTGGACCATTTAAAGCAGTTAAAAATACGCTTTATACATTATGTAGTTGGAAAAAAATATAAGTACAGATTTTTTGTTTTAACGTATATCATTGATAATAAAAGTAAACAACTCTTTTATGTTTCAATATATTTCATTGACAATAAAAGTAAATAACTTTTTTTCAAAAACGCCATTCAAACAATATTTATTAGCATCTTATATTACTCCGAATGGCTTCACTATAGAAAGTTAATGGTTTAGAAAACTACAGATTCATATGTATGCACAGTATTATTATTGTCTGATATAACGAGATCGGCTTATAACGAGGTAATTAGTCTGTGTCATTTCAGTTCTCGTTATAGAGGGAGTCTACTGTATATATATATATATATATATATATATATATATATATATATATATATATATATATATATATATGCACACTTAGGTTAGGTCTAAATTTTAAATCCATGTTAGTAATGATATTGTTTATAAACTTTTATATTAGAGTTATATAAAGAAATTTTAAAAAATCTATTTTGTGTTTTATTTGGTTTGCAATAGTTATTTTCCGTAAACATTTGCTTAATTTTGTTCAGACAATTTTTCACGGCACTCAATTCAAAATATGTTTGTATTCTAACAGAATTTAGTGTAAGGTTCTAGAAATAAAGGTATATAGGAGTCCATTTGAATTTATGCAAGGCAGATACACAACAGCAATTTGTATTAAAGCAACTAATGGAAAAATTTAGAGTGAAAGAGAAAGATTTGCACATACATTTTATTAATCTTGGGAAAGCGTATGACAAAAGTTATCAGAAACCTACTGTAGTGGACATTAAGTATAACAAGAGTGCTGTCTGAATATGTGAGAGAAATGCAAGACATGTATGACAGGTTAACAACTAGAATTACAAAGAATGCAGATGAAACTGTAAAATTTTGTGTGGAAGTAGGGCTTTATGAGAGTCCTGTGTTAAGCGCATATTTATTCTATTCTATTCTTATAATATAAAGTATAAGATACTATGTTTTGCATAAATTACTTCATTCCAAGATTAACTGAATTGATTAACCCAAGGCTGACTGATTGATTGAATAGTCTGTTGTCTTTATTATCCCCTCCAGATTTACTTTGTTATTTTAAAATTTTACAGTCGTTTCAATCAAAGTGTAATTTTGTTAAATATTCTCCAATGAACAGAATTATTGTAAATGGTAGTAAAATAGACCTTGGTTTATTTCTATGTGCTTGGAGAATCTTTGTACAAAAAACGTAAAGTATCTATCATAATTTTTTTAATTTGTATTTTGTTATTTTTCTATTTTTTACATGTACTGCACTATATTTTGGTTTAATGTATCATTTTAAATATAATTGTGTGGAACCCGTTAATAAATAAATACTTGTATTTTTTCTTTACCTTGTGGATGTATCTGGATAATATGAATATTGTAGAATAAGTTCTAACATATCTATTTATTTTTAACTATCGGGACTATAACTATATTTTTATTGTCTAATAATCGGAATAACAAATTGGAGAACTGTGACCATCGACAGAAGAAAATGGTGGAAAACAGTGAAAAAATTCTGAGCCATGGGCCGGTTGAGTTGTACATATTATTATATTTATTTTTAAAGTTCAGATAACTTAAAAAAAATTGTAGTTTATACTGCGAGACTAACTATTTGCTTTTGGTGCACTCTTCAGTTTCTTTTGGGGGGCCTCTTCATAATGCAATTCCTTTAGGTTTTCCCGAATGTTATCCAACCCATTTCTGAAATCTTATAAATCAGTTGAGCTTTCTATCCATTTTACATTCTCGCAATTCTGTTAATTCATTTCACAATGCTCCTTTTATAGACCACTTCCTTTTTATCACACAGGCTTCCCTGCCTTTTTAATATCCCACTGAATTCTTCATAATTTAGATGCAATATTTCATAATAAAAGTTATTAATTTATTTAGTGATTTACAAGTATATTACTTGAGTTTTAAAATGTATTTACAACTATACATTTTTATGTGATCTTTTATAATATGGATTAAACCTATCTTTTTCACTTTCCACATTATTGAAAAATAAAAACAAAAAGTGATTATTTTCTTCATTTTAACAATTAAACTGACTAGTGTGTTCTTAAATATTTGGCATTTTGAACATTCCTCACTTATTAACTATTCTGATGATTTGGCAATGCTGTGGGGTTCTGATGTCATCAAACTTAAATGACATGTGCTGATAAGGGAGAACCTTATTTAATTTATGCTCACAATGTCTTGTATTCATATTATTTTGTCTATTCTTTTTATTGGAGGACAAGCTCTGGAATCTTAAAACTTATTAGAAAGGTTCCTCTTGATATAAGGAAGAATCCTGTAAAATTTGGGGTCAATAGCTCTCCCAATTCTTCTCACTTTCTGGATAGTTTTATTTTTCATTTTCTTCAAGAAAAGGTCCTACCTTGGCAGTTGGTGCAAACGTTCCTCTTGATATCAGGAAGAATCCTATTAAATTTGGAGTCAATGATCTCAACCTTCTCAATTCTGAAGTCATTTGTTTTTCTTGAAAGACAAGTCTTACCAGTCTTGAAACTTTAAACAAATGTTCCCCTTGCAACAGATCTTATACTTCTTTTTACATTCTTATACCTTTAATATACATGTTACATGAGTTTTTAACCCATTAGGATCTTTGGAACTGTAATCGAAAGTCATAGAATATGTGTATGACTGATCAGTTTGTTTAAACATAAATAAATACTTCTAAATCTAGAAGCTCCTTGTCAACCTTCGCCAAATTTCGTCTGGTGTCATGTATTCGTTCTCGTAATAGTGCTTTTTCCATGCGTGTATATATTCTATTGGCTTGACTTGTTCTGATGGATCGACTCGTTCGTAAGAAGTTCGGCAGAAAAACTAAACGATTTCCTGGCTTATATAAATACACTACATCCAAATATTCAATTTACGATGGAAACAGAAAAAGCTCAACAACTAGCGTTCCTGGATGTATTAGTAAATCGAAAGGAAGGTCACTTAGGACATAAAGTGTATCGAAAACCTACACACACAGACAGATACCTAAACAGGAACTCAAATCATCACCCTAGCCAAAAACAAGGTATCATCAAAACTTTGGCAGAGAGGGCGAAGAGAATTTGTGAACCACAACATCTCCAAAGTGAACTTCTTTATATTGAAAAAGCGCTCACCTCTAATGGGTACACCAGAAGAGAAATACACAAGGCGATGAACAACGTATCTAGAAGAAGGGACGAAGAAACAGAATGTAAAGGGAAAGCGTTCTTGCCCTATATATCGGGGGTAACGGACAGAATTGGGCGAATACTCAAGAAAGCCAACATAAAGACCATCTTCAGACCTACAAAGAAGATCAAGGATTGTTTAAGATCGGTAAAAGACAAACGCGACCCATTAGCAACGGCCGGAGTATACCGAATACCATGCACATGTGGAATGGTATATGTGGGAACCACAAAAAGACACACCAACACCAGGATAAATGAACATAAAAGCCATTGTCGTTTAGGACATATCGACAAATCTGCCGTTGCCGAACACGCTTTGGGAAGCGGAGAACATCGAATACTATTTGAAGAAACACAGATGCTGGACAAAACTTCACAGTACTACCCACGGTTATATCGGGAAGCGGTGGAAATATACAAGCACCCAAACAATTTCAATAGGATAGAAGAAGGACTAAAAATCAACAAAACATGGATACCAGTATTAAAATCCACAAACGCCCTTCCCGCCAAACACGGAGATAGAAAAGCTACTATAAACAACGACACGCCCCCTCAAGCCGAAACCAGTGGAGGGGAGGCGAGTGGGAATTATAAATATTGCCTCCGTAGTACAACGCGTCGTCAGTTTCTGCTTACAAGCGAAGCATCAACATCTCCAGAAGATGCCAACCCCTAGTGTTGGCGAAACGTCGAGAACAAATCTCAACAGAAGACAACGGCCCAACAGCCCGAATAAACAGTTTAATAAGTTAGACGATGGCCGTGAAAGCCTAACGCAATTTATCACTTATTGAACTGTTTTAAAGTTTTGTATATATGAAAAGTATATGAAAATTTCCTCCGTACAATACTAAACATTTCTTTCTAAACAAAAACTAGGATACTTACAACTTCTGGAAGCACAATTTGAAGCATAGCAATGACTTTTTTCAGAGGCATCATACTATCCTCAATAAAGACTAGACATAACCTGCAGATTTTAACTTGGCTTTGTTCAACTTCCTCCTGCTTAGCAGAGCAGCTCGTTGAAGGCTTTGGGTCTGTGTCTTCGTATTCCTTTTCTTGTTTAGGTTTTACTTCCGGTATATTTTCATCCTTGCATTCTAGTAGTTTAACTCTGTTCCTGGTTGAAGCTGTGTTGCTGGTTGAAGGTGTTGGATTTGTCTCTTCATATTCCTGTCAACCATAACAAGTATTAAAGGGTGGCACTGGGAGATTCTATTAATAAAAACTATGCCCCAAAAAAGCAGAAAAAGATACAGTAACAATTTAAAACATACTTAAGAATGTGAACTCTGAAGAAATATTAGGCCCTTGGACTACAAAAGTTGTATATATATACCTCTTGATTAATATTTGACTGGTTTTGAGTATTTAGTCATTATCAGATCCATTATTTGTTGAATAAGTATACTATAAAGTTTTTTATATGTAAATCTATTATGACCAAAGAGGACCAGTGGGAAGATGAGCCAGAGGTAGACCAAAACTTAGGTATCAAGATAACATAGAGGATGATCTAAAATCCATCGGAATTAAAGCATGGAGAAGAGTTGCCAGAGACAGGGGCAAATGGAAGATTGTTCTGAAAAGAAGGCTTTGGCTCATAACAAGCTGTAATGCCACTGATGATGATGAAATCTGTTATGATATATAAGTTTACACAGGTAAACTTGCTATTTGGGATATACATGAAGATTGCTGGGGGATGGTATCGATAAGGTAATTGAGTAATTTTGACATATAATATGAAAATATGATGAATGGGAAAGTGACTTAAATGATGTAAATATTAGTGACTAGAGCCAAGACAGAGTACCTAAATTTAAAGACTAGAAGAAAGAAATTATTATAAATTAATTATTATTCTAAATTCTTTTAAAAACATTTACCATTATGTGAAATATATATGCAATATATATTTTCATTAAAATGCTTAGTATCAACAGCAGAAATAGAACACAAAGTGATGACTTGATGTACAAGTGCAATTTTTTCTACATTCTTCATTGAACAGAGAAGTTGATATTTATTCAAGCATTCCCTATATAGTACATGAATCAAATATTAAACTACAATATTGCTATTTCTACAGACATTTTCAATGTTTAAATTTTGATACCAATTGACAGCATATGAAGATAATAATTATTTTTTTGGGAAGCTCTTAATATCAGACAAAATTATTTTTCCTCACCGGTATTCTGAATTTCGTTTTTTGCTAATTTCAGCAAACTTGGTCATTCACTAAAAAATTTCACTGTTGAAACATTTCTAAGAGTTAACCCTTTCGACTACTATTTATAAATTATTAGTTAGAACGTTTATGTTACCTTGAGGGGCACTTCTGCATTAAAACCCAAGTTTCCACCAAATTCTTGCTCTTTTTTAGGCTTTACTTTAGGTTTCTTTTCGTCTTTAAGTTCTGGTATTTTTACCTTGAACCGCGGTTGAGCATCACCCGCCCTATTGATTTTCATCATCACCCTCTTTCTGGCTTTCAGTCTCATCGTTGTAGATGTTTTTTGCTTAATGTAAGCGAATTTAAGTTAATTACATTAAAGATCCATTATTTGTTTATAATGTTTGATAAATTAGACAGCTTCAACCAGTTAGGTTATAATTATATTCATTTGTCACTGTCAACGGTGTCAACTGTCGCTAAAGGAGGATTACAAAAAACGTAAGACATAAAACCTTTTACATTATGCTCGGCCTTCTGTATTACCATCAAGGTTTGCTTGGACAAGGTGGTTGTTAGAATCAAAATAATACGTTTAAGTATGTACATTTTGCTTATTATTATCATATCGTATTGATATTAAAAAAAGATTCTGAAAATTTGATTACAATCTTGTTCATCAAATTCAGTTAACATTATTTAGGTTCTGATTTTTTAGAATTACCTACAAAAAAAAATAATAAAACACAAACATAATCATTCATTCTGTTTTTTCTCGCCAATCATGAACTTCTCTTTTTTTGAAATGCTATTGTACGCTATCAAACCATCTTTACCTTGATCGACCTTCTTTTCGGTTTTGGGCCCCGTTTTAGGACCATCTCATTATTCATTTTCATCATATTACGTCTCATCTATCTAATTATTTGCGAACTTATGAAGCGGCTGATGCTAGGTTCATTGTACAGTTCTTGTAGCTCCTTAATTGTTCGTTGTACATTCCTTGGTGTTTTGCCTACATATAAAGCTGTGAGCATTTCTCTTTCCCCCATTTTCTGAACTTCACTTAATCTATTCCTCTATTTTTCCTGAAGACAACTTTTTCTTGCCTTTAGGGGAGAAGAGGGAGACTTGAGTATATGGGAGACTTGATCACTCTTGAAAATTTCAGTAAATAGCAGCCTAGAATTATACAACCGGCCACATAGCGTAGCTGTTAGTATGGCAGTAGATCCCATGTAATTTAGTTTTCGTTAGAATACACAACGAAGAGCACCTGTTCATTACAATTATTTTGTTCCTACTGAGAAATGTTTTCAGAATTATTTCAAGTTGATTTTCTTTGCTATTTGTTTAGGTGAGTGTTTCGTATTCTTTTTATTTAACACCATAATCATTTAGTTTACGTTTTGCATAGTTTGCAGTGAGTTCTAGTTTGTTGACATATTTTTATAGAGTAAATTATTAAAATGGCCTCTTGGGAGAGACTTCATTCTTTCTTCTCTGGGAAATAAGATCCCGGGATTAAATCTCCCAGAAACTCCTTATAGACGAATGTTTTTTATTTTATAGATATGCCACGTCAATACAAAAGGAGGGAAGGAGCCAAAAAAAGAACACCAGTCGACTGTCGACAGCCAGAGGTTAAAAGAAGCTGTTTTATACGT
This sequence comes from Diabrotica undecimpunctata, assembly GCF_040954645.1. Lineage (NCBI taxonomy): Eukaryota > Metazoa > Arthropoda > Insecta > Coleoptera > Chrysomelidae > Diabrotica > Diabrotica undecimpunctata. Next base: position 37,336,300 of record NC_092810.1, read on the forward strand.
TATTAATAACGGTACGTCTCATAAGCCAACGGCAAGTCGTTTTCAAATAAATATTATGACATTAAAAAGATACGTTCGCGGACAACGATCCGAAAACGTTGAAATATCCTTCTCTCCTGATTACAAGAAGGCTCAAATATTTACAAATGCAGAGGAAAATATGTTTAAAAATTATTTAGATGTTACTAAATATAATACTAAAATACTAAAAAAAACCTGCTTCGTGGAATAAACATAAGCAAGCCAGTTACGACTGGTTATACGGATTTCTGAAGAGGATGAAGACCTTATCACTAGGCTCTCCCTAAGCAATTAGTCTTTCTAGAGCAACTAGTTTCAACAGAAATAATGATTCAAAATTTTTCAGAAATTTAAAGACAGTTCTTGAAAACCATGGAATTGGACCAGAAGTAATTTGGAGCGTGGACGAAACTGGACTTTCCACTGTCCATAAGCCAAAGAAGATCATTGCGTACAAAGGTAAAAAGCACGTTGGTAAAATTACGTCAGGGGAACGTGGAGCAACAGTAACTGTTTGTTGTGCAATCAATGCAATCGGGAACCATATACCGCCTTTTATGGTTTTCCCTCGAAAACTTTGGCAAGATCGCATGATTGATAATAGCCCACCAGGGGCCACCGGCGTAGTTTATGAAAGTGGATGGATGACCGCTTCTAATTTTATTAATTTTTGAAACATTTTCAAAAACATGTAAAGGTGACTACATAAATGTTTAATCATAATGGACAATCATGATAGCCACGTTACACTCGAAGCCATAACGTATGCCAAAGAACACGGAATAATTCTTCTTACCATACCACCACACATGTCGCATAAGCTCCAGGCGTTAGACAGGAGTGTATTTGGCCCTCTAAAGAGTTTCTATAATACTGCCTGTGATGATTAGATGGTGACCCACCCAGGAAGGACAATTACAATATATGAAGTCGGAGGATGCTTAGCTTACGCTTTCCCGTTAGCATTTACTCCACGTAATATTGAAAGCGGATTTAGAGTTACGGGTATATGGCCTTTCAATTCCAATATTTTTACCGATGAAGATTTTATGTCGGCGTATGTTACTGATCGCGAAGATCCGGAAAATAATTCCACTTTATCTCAGTTTGATGTTGCAACACCAGCAATAGATAACAATAACGAACCCTTTACTTCTACTGGCACTTTCACCACCCCTGAAATAATTAGACCATCTTCCTCAACTGGATCGATTTCACATAATCAACAACTACGACGAACACTAATAGAGGACAAAAACCAGCCTTCTACTTCTACTTTTACCACTCCTCAAATAATTAGATCACATCCTATAAATGGAGATACTTCACAAAATTATCAGCTACAACAAACATCAATGGAGCACAATAACAAGCCTTTCCCTTTTGCCACTTTTAGTAGCCCAGAAATGATCAGACCTCATCCTAAAGCCGGGCTCAGGACTTCAAAAAAGGGTAGAAAGCGAGCAACTACTCACAGCTACACCAGAGAAACTTGCGCTTGCAGCTAAAGTTAGAGCTAAGGAAGAAAAAAAAAATAGAAAAGAGCAGAAGGCCAAAGTAAGAGCACTTAAAAAAATGACTAAACAAAAACTTAAGGATTTGAGGGAATCTTCAAGTTCGGGGGCAGTGACATTATGCTACCATCGTCAGAGTGAATATGATCCTAATGATGAAATGCAAGTAGAGACAGATACTGAATATGAAGCAGAAGGTAACGAGTTTGAATTGAGTGTGCAAGATTGGGTAATTGTAAGTTTTATCTCCGAAAGAAACTTAGTCTATCGTTACGTAGGACAGATAACGGGAAGAAAGAACGAGCTTACCAAGTTTAGGAGCTACAGTAAGCGCATAGGATGTTTTGTTCTTCCTAAATCACTGAGAATGTTCAATATTCAACAATAATTTTTTTTTTCACTTTTATAACTTTTTGAATATAATTTTCTGCCAGAAAGTGTTTCTATTTTTAATAATATTATTTGCTATGTCATGACTGAGTAAAATTAGTTTTCAGCATCCAGTTTTTGGTTTAATTTTAATACTGTAAATCTGGGAAGGTATAATCAAGTCACCCGTACACAAGGATCAAGTTTCCCGAAGTACGGGGAGACATGATTAGTTTTTCTCTATTACTAGATTCTACAAAAACTCGTTATTTATTAGCAGTATATTTTTCGGGTATATAACACCCAAAACTGTGATAAATTTGTAATGTTCCACTAAATTATCAAGGTTCTAGATCGGTTATAAAAAAAGATATCTGAAAAAATGTAACGGTGGGATCAAGTCTCCCTCTTCTCCTCTAATACTCACAATTTGATTTTTTGTGGTATTCACCGATAGTTTGTTTCTGGCGACGTAATCGGTCCGTATTTCTTTGAGAAAGACGTTGACCAGGCGATCACCGTCCATAGTGAGCGCTATAGGTCGATGACTACAATTTTTTTTGGCTTGAATGTGATTATATGATTATATGATCACCAACGATATGTAGTTTCAATACGGTGTTACGTGCCACACATTGGAAATTTTGCACGAGAGATTTGAGGTTATGGTCTTTTCACGTGGAAGTGAGTGGCTAGCAAGATTGTGCGATTTAGTCCCATTAGACCAGGGATGTCCAACACAATTTTGTAAAGGGCCGGGTTTAGTAAATTAGATTTTTCCTTTCCTTCCCTCCGGAGAGACTTTATCACCTTTCACGCATGCCTAACTCTTGTTTCACCCATATACCTATCCACCTCTGCACATCTTCGATCCCACATCTCATTTTTACTTTTCACTACTTCTCTTTTTACATCTCGATTAAATTTTTATATATCTTGTAATCTTCCTCCTTTCTCGTTGACATGCATTTCTGATAAGCAGTTTTCTTCTTGCATATTCTCCGACCACCATTCTTGATTTTTTGTTTCATGTTTGTCTTTATACCCCAAAGCTTCACTTGCAGCCTCATGAATGCATTTTTTATGTTGCTGGTATAATTCTTCCGCTGATATATTTTCTCGATCCACATTTTGTAATTTTGTAGCCAGTCGTAATTTGTAAAGAAATTTCGTTGAATCTTCTTTTAAGCTTTCTAGGTTATATTTAGGGGATGTTACTTCTTGTCCTTTTTCTATATTCTGCACCTGAGTGTTTTTGCGATAGTGAACTATCACGTTGGCCATAAGTAAACGATGGTCGGATCCACATTCTGATTCACGGTATACCCTCACCATCGAGCAAAAAGACAAAAGAGGGAATGTAAAGGTAGTGGGGGCAAAAATATTGTTAGACAGGAAGTGCCATCTTGAGAGGCCACATTGTATTTTCTATTGAAGTTTTTTAACAATTGCTTCACATTTTAGACTATATTGTTATTATTTAATTAAAACTTTATTGTGTCCTAGTTTAAAAAAAAGTATTTTAAGTGTATTATGTATTAATATTATGTAATATTAATATTATCTAATATAAAAAATAAATAGATAAATTAGAACCCCTACACCACTGTATGATTATTGTGAAGTGTCATGAAATTTAAATTTGGCGCATTTGCATTTCCGGATATGTCCGCCATCAGAGGCCACTTTTTTGGTCTCGTTTTCATAACGATTAGATTCCCTCTTTTGTCTTTTTGCTCGATGACCCTCACGTCAGTTGTTTTCAGCTGGGAAGTTTAACGTTGGATTACATAGTCGATTATCGAGCGCAGATTCCTATTAGGTTGTATCCATGTAAATTTGTGGATGTCTCTATGTTGAAAAAATCCATTCATAATTTTGAGAGACATTGTTTCACAAAAAGTCTCATTCCGTTGTCATTGGTAATTTGTTCCCCATATCTTCCTACGATTCTGTTATTTTCTTCCCTCCCTACTCTGTCGTTTAAATCTCTTAGTATAAAGATTTCACAGTGTTCTTTAACTTCAGAGAGTATTTCATTCATCTCGTTGTAGAAATCGTCTTTACTTTCTGGATCTGCGTCTTCATTTGGGGCATACATTCCGACAATCACGATGTTGTGCCCATTCTTTTCCATTTCCAGTATTAGCAGTTGTTCATTTAGTTCAGTCCACGATTTAATACTGTTTTTAAGATTTTTTCAAATGGCAATAGAGATTCTTCTCTTAGCTCTGTTATCTTTACTCACTCCACTGTAGATATGTATATATTCTCCTATCTATTCATTTTCTTTTCCCTTTTTCTTGGTCTCGGTGAGAATACATATATCTATTTTTCTTTCCGCTAATTCTTTGAATACTTCTGCTTGTTTGGTTCTTGTACATTCCATGTAGCCAATATAATTTTCCTTTTCCGTTACATTAGTCGTCTTCGTTTCGATCCATCCTTTGTATTCCGAGGCTTTTGGTCTAAATTTTTAACATTTATTTCTTTTGACAAGGGATGAGTTGCTAGTTCATCGCCTCAACCCTCCTCCTTTATCCGGTCTTGGAACCGGTACCGGCATTTACTAAGCTACTCAATCCACCCAGCACTTATCGGAGGCGGAGTTGACTTACCATCGAATTAATACAAATTATATTAAAAATTGATTTCGCGCGCGTAACTGACTTCTTACCTTGTCGGTCGCTTCAACCGTTATTTCTGAGAGAACGGTTCATTCTACGAAAAAAGTGCTAATAAACATTTTTGTATAAAATTATCTTAGCTACCTTTTTTATTTGAAACATTTTTTCTACGGCTAACAGATTTTTGGTAAATCGATTTTTTCCCTTTGAGAGGAGGGGTTTTAGGAAGAAGCGGGAAGGTAGGAGTGGTAAACTTTTTTGCATATTTTTTGAGGTTCCAAAAATCATATTATCAGCAAAATTCAGCTTGTTCGTATGATTTTTAGAGCTCAAATCTCTGACTAGTGGACTAGAAAGATAGTTATATCAACCAACCAAAGTCAGATCAGCCAACCAACCACTGCTCATTAGATAGAAAACTAATTTCTTGGTATTTGAATCTGGCAGAAATGCTTGGACTTTGATTCAGGCCTCTTGCGCGAATAAAACTAACTGTCTACGCTACTTTATCTATCAAAGGTTTCAGTTCGAGTACTTTTGCACAAACCTGTTATTGATGTACTTATAATACAATGATAATGTATGCTTGTGTGTGTGCGATGCTATTGCATGTTAAAGCCTCAAAATCATTTGCTCTTCCTGTCATTGCTGATACACCGTCAGTGGTTAAGCCGCAAAGATTTTCGATTTGAAGTTAATATTTTTCTAAGCATCTCATTACTTCTTCGTAGATGTCTTTTCCTGTAGTTGTATCTCTCGTTGGACGCAAATCAAGTAATTCATTAATCACAGTATAGTCTTGCCATCATTATCACTACTATCACTGCCAATTGTGTTGAATCGGACCTATCAGTACTTTCGTCGAGAGCGAAACTATAGAAAACGCATTTCCTTAGTTTTGTTTTTAAAGATGGTTCGATTTTGTTGGCCATGTCATCAATTCTTCTTGGTATAGTTTGATGTGACAAGCTTGTATTTTTAACTAGTGTTTTCTACCCTAGACCAGGGGTCAGCAATCTGCGGCTCGCGAGCCGCATGCGGCTCTTTAGTTCAACACGCAAATATTATTTATTTTACCAAAAAAAGTTTTAAAAAGCCTTCTGAATCGATTAACGATGATTAGACACTGATCCTCTCAGTCACTTATACTCGCTTCCCACCGCACCCCTCCGCTGGTGATCAAGATTGTTAATAGCATCTTGTCAAAAGCACTCTACCATCGTCAGTTTAAAGAATTCTTAAACGAAATGGAGGCTCAGTATTCCGACCTCCTTCTTCATAATAAAGTGCGATGGCTTTCCAAAGGTAAGGTGTTGAAACGTTTTGCTTTATGCTTGAATGAAATAAATATATTCCTAAATGAAAAAGGCATCAATCACCCCGAATTAGGGAACGACAAATGGTTGCAAAAATTTTACTTTATGGTGGATATCACAGCGAAATTAAATGAGCTAATCTAAAAACTGCAAGGAAAGGGAAACCCAGCCTATGTTTTGGTGGAAGAATTGGTTTGTTTTGAAGAAAAATTAATTCTTTTTGCAGAAGATATTCAGAGCGGTAAATTACTTTATTTTCAATTTCTAAAGCAATATCGCGATAAAACCAGTGTAACTGTTGACACGAATTACTTCAGCACAGTTACAAAAAAATTAAAGATGAATTTGCTGGCAGGTTTGAACAATTCAAAACCAACAAAACTGCTTTAGCATTCATAGTAAATCCTCTCAACACAAATAGTAACGAAATTCACGTTGAGACATTTGGAATTCATACTGGATCTTTAGAAATGCAATCGATCGATTTAAAAAGTAAAGCTTTGTGGAGTGGAAAATTTACAGATTTGAAAAGCAAGTTGGAAGAGTTGGAAGTCCAGAAATGTATGTACGTAACGCAAAAAAGTGAACAGCTTTGAAAGAAATGCCGCGAATTGAGGGACTTATATTCGACGCATGGAATACTCTTTCAGATTGCTACAGTCAGGTTAAAAAGTTGGCATTTGGAGTACTAACTATCTTCGGATCGACATATTCTTGCGTTCTCTTGCATGAATATAATTAAAAGTAAACTAAGAAGCCAACTAACAAATGAAAATTTAGAGTCGTGTTTGAAACTTAAAACAAGTTATGAGCCAGATTTATCCAAACTTTCTAAAACCATGCAAAGCCAACTGCCATAGAGATTATTTGGTCAACTGTTTGTTATTGAAGTGCAAGTTAGTGTTATAAGTGAATATTTAGTTGTTTTAATTTTTTACTTCAATAAATGAAATGTATGAAAATATATAGTATTTATTGTTGACAAAAAAAATTTGTGGCTCTTTAAAAACTTTAAAATTTTGTAAATTGTAATTTTTGGCTCTTCCGACTCAAAACGTTGCCGACCCCTGCCCTAGACAAATTTATCGACAAATTTTCTGTCTGATAAGAGTTCGCTTCTCTTGGCAATGGCTTCTGCTATCTTGAATATGATTTTTGTAACTGCTTCGGAGTTTTCTTTTGGTATTTTGAACATTGCTTGTTGACTAATCATATTTTGTTTCAATGAATTTACACAATCGATTCGAATTTGACCTTTGTATTCATCATATTTATCCATTAAAATATTCATTAAATATCCATTATAGTATTCATCGTATTTCTCCGTTAAAATCCATTAAAACGCAAGATGTAATAATTATAATGGGAGATTTTAACGCAAAGGTTGGGGAAGAAAAACTAAAAGAATGGACAATAGGATATGTCTATTTTGCCATAACAATAATTTTGTTATAGCTAATATAGTATTCAAAATGCCAAAGAGAAGACTATATACCTGGAAGTCACCAGCAGATCAAGAAGAGAGAATTGTAAGAAACCAAATAGACTATGTATTAGTTAGACAAAGATACAGGAACGTAATTATATCCGCAAAAACCTATCCAAGTGCCGACATAGGATCAGATCACAACCCAATAGTGACCAAAATTAAGCTCAAAATGAAAATAATAAAACGAAGAACAACAAATGCAAAAATCGATACAAGTAAATTAAGGAACCCACACATAAGGCAACGCCTGGCAGATGAAATCAACAACGGATTAATGAATGTTAAAGAACAAATTTTACAAAATACTGAGACGGATAAAAAATGGTTATTAATAAAGACAGAAATAGATAAAAGTCAAAAAGAAATTCTGATACCAACCAGATATAAAAAGAAGTAATGGAGGACGGAAGAAATTTAAGATTTAATGGAAGAAAGACGTCAATATAAAAACAAAGATAATCAGATGTGCAAAAAAGTGGATAAACAAATAAAATACAGAATTAAGAAAGCGAAAGAACAATGGTTAAAAAAACAATGCGCAGAAATAGAAGAATACCTGAAAACACATGATAGTTTTAACACACATAAAAAAATTAAAGACTTAACTCACAATAGTACAAGAAAACCGGGAATACTAAAAGATGCAAATGGGAAACTTGTGTTGAATACTAACGACAAATTAAAGAGATGAACAGAATACATCAATGAACTGTTCAAAGACAATAAAACAGAACAGATGGAGATAGAAGTAGAAGAGGATCTGGTTTTACAGATATTAAAAGAGGAAATTAAAATGGCATTAAAAACAGCAAAAATGGTAAAGCAGTAGGTCCAGACCAAATCCTTATAGAAACCTTAAAATGCATAAATGATGAAACCTTAAACATTATAGTAGACTTATTTTCCAAATTCTAAAGACAAAAAACATAGACCATAGGGACTTACGAATAATAACAAACCTCTACTGGAATCAAAGAGCACAAATCTTAATAGATAACGAACCCAGTCCAGAAATTGAAATCAGGAGAGGAGTTAGGCAGGGATGTATTATGTCCCCATTACTATTTAATTCTTCATATCTTCTTCTTCATATGCCATCTCCTCTAAGTAGGTTGGCAACCATCATGGCAATTCGCACTTTCGATACCGCTGCTCTAAAGAGGTCAGCAGAAGTGCAGTTAAACCAAGCTCTCAAATTGTTTAACCAGGAGATGCGTCTTCTTCCCCGACTCCTTCTATCCTGTATTCTTCCTTGCATTATTAATTGCAACAAGTTATAACGCCTCATGACATGTGCCAGATATTGCAGTTTTCGGACTTTAATTGTATTTAAAACATTTAATGTATATAGTGAAGCCGTTTTGAAGAAGCATTACTATCTCAAAGTGAAGGAATAATAATTAACGGAAGATCTATTAACAACATAAGATATGCAGATGACTCCAATGATAAATAACTCCAATTACTGCTAAACAAATAATGGAATATGGACTAAAAATGAATATAAAAAAGGCCAAATACATGATAATAACAAAGAAAACAAATATACCAAAAAACATACATTTGGGAAATGTACCGATAGAAAGGGTTGATAAATACAAATACCTAGGAACCTGGATTTCAGACAATAATAATCAAACAACCGAAAGAGCCAGGATAGAAATAGCAAGAAAAGCGTTTGTAAAAATGAAAACAATTCTCTGCAACAAACACCTTAGATTAGAACTGAGAGTAAGAGCACTGAGGTGCTACGTGTTTTCGATACTGCAATATGGACTTGAAAGCTGGACATTAAAGCAAGAACACATAAATAAGTTACGGTCCATAAATGTGGTATTACAGGAGGATGCTTAGAATAGCATGGACACAGAAGAAAACTAACAGAAGAAATGGGCAAAGAATGCGAAATAATAAACACAATAAAAATAAGAAAGTTACAATATCTGGGACACGTAATGAGGGGACAGCGATATGAACTGCTAAGGCTGATAATACAGGAAAATATAAGAGGAGGAAGGAGTGTAGGAAGAAGGAGAGTGTCATGGTTGAAGAATTTAAGGGTCTGGTTTAAATGCAGTTCTATAGAACTCTTCAGAGCAGTAGTAGATAGAGTAAAGATAGTGCTGATGATATCCAACCTTCGATCGGGAGACGGCACTTAAAGAAGAAGAAGATTCATCGTATTTAGAAGGGTGTTTTGTAGAGTAATGACGCCTAATATTGCATTACTTACAAACTGATATTTAGTCATAACATATGAAGCATATGAGGCACAGTATGTTTCCATTGTGTTCTATGACAAAATAGGTTTCAGTCCAACTATGTATCTCTAAATATTCGACATTCTGTCCCGTCGCCGCCGCGCCTCGCGCTATGTCGATATCTATATTCAACTAGCGCTGCGGGCCAAATGAATGACTTTCGCGGGCCACATTGTGGCCCGGGGACCGTAATGTTGAACGGAGTTCAGTGGTGGATCTAGAAATTTTTGTTCAGGGGGGGTCATGGGTCTTGAGGGTGATTTTGATACAGGATTTAGATTTTTGAACCTTTCAGTGGCTGATCCCAGAAATTTTTTGTCGGGGGAGGGGGGGGATATCAATTTGTAACAATATTCATTTATTCTTTATTGCTATACATACGAAGTGGAAACATGGACTCTAGGAATTACAAGTATGAGGCGTATAGAAGCCTTTGAAATGTGCGTTTTTCGAAGAATGCTGAAGATTTCGTGTACAGATTTCGTGACCAATAACGAAGTGCTGAGAAGAATGGCTGAGAGAGAACTCCTAAATATTGTAAACAATAGAAAAACGAGTTATCTAGGACATATTCATAGAGAAGAAAAATATAACTTATTACGACTCATAATGGAAGGAAAAAGAGGTCCAGGAAGAAAAAAATGCTCCTGGCTGAAGAATGTAGGAGACTTTACAGACATGGACACACATTCGATACTAAGAACAGCACAAGATAAAGAGCAATTTGCTGTAGTTATAGCCACCCTTTCGTAATGAAGAAGAAACCTTAAGAATAAGTGCAAACAGCATTTTATTTAAATTAATTTATTCAACAAAAAACATAATATAATTAAGGAATAGTTATTTCTATAATTAGGCATATTAGGCTATAAGTGCACGAATCGTCAGCAACAGCCGGCAACGAGTGGTAAATAAAAGTTCAGTGATTAAAAATACTATAAGAAAAGTAAATATTATATAATTTTATAAAAATGGATTCTTTTCGCCTATCCGATTTAGCAAATCGCTCTATGATTGCATCAACATCTTAAGAAATTTCAGGATGCACATTGATGAGTGCTAAACCAGTTAACAGAAGTTATATTTCTAAGCCAAGTCTTTTTACGCTTAAGCGTAGAACGCTCTGTTGTTGCTGCACTGACTGGCAGTGTAATTAATATTTGCAGAAATATTCTGATATTTGGATACATACCTATGAATATCGCAGTTTTTTAATACTTCTAAAATACAATCAGGAAGTTTTCCATTAATTTACACGACTCTTTTCCACTTTTGAATCCACAGTGAAAACTCTTGTTCTACTGTGAAATATGCAGTAAGTAGTTGGTCCAATAATAACCTGGAAGGTGGAAGTTAAGATATTATCTAAAAGGGGTAAATAAATAAATCTTGGAAAATATTCTTCGCAAGAGTTAGCAGATTGGTTTTGACGACAGGATTGACGAGAAACTATACGAGGTATCTTCAATTCAATGTCTAGTTGTTCAGCTATTTGTTTACTTCATAGTAAAGCTTGCTAAAAACAGATTCAGCATTTGATATTTTATTTTGAAGAATGTATTTAGTGTCCTCTATGGCCTCAGTAGCCTAATTAAAATCTAATTTTGGTGACTGAAGAAGACGACTAAGTGATACAGTTGTACCTAAAACATCACTAAGACAAGCTACTGTTTCACAGTTTTACAAATGCCTTGGACAGCAGCCCCCAGTTCCTTTATTTGTATTTACTAACGTATCAGACAGAGCTAATGCAACAACAATATTCACTTTGATATTTAATATAGATAAATTATACAGTCTCAACAATTATAATACATATCCAAATTACAAACAACCAATTCGTAGACAAAACTGAAGATAAGAAATACCTAATAAAAAATAAAATTGTGTTGATTTCGTGCGAAAGTCATGTCATGTACATTGAATGAGCAATAATGTGTGAACGGAACTTCTATCACATCGATAATCGAACGATTCTCTGGCACTCAAATGAAGAATTGTCAAAATTTGAAAATTGCGTAACTCTGAATTTACGGAAGTAAGGTTGTTAATCGAGGTATTACTGTATTTCGAATTGTTGATTTTTTTAAAGAGCAATTCTGTGGCTGGAAGGCAAAAGGGGATAAGTCGATTTTTTGCGAAATAGTGTTATGTATACCATTCGACAGCGTTTTTGATTCTGCACAATCTTGGTAAAGAGAGTTAAGTGAAAGTTTACTAATTAAAATATTATTATTGATCAAAAAGGGGTAACTTCGCTACAATTTAATCGTTACGACTGTTTTAAGGATATAACTCAAGATATCTTCTGGAGAGCAAAATAGTAATTACTAGTAAAATGGTATATGTGCACATATTTTCTAACATTATGAAATTAACTGAGAAGCAAAACGATTTAAGTCATGTTAACTTGAGAATTATTCGAAATGTGTGCTATTAAAAGGGATTAAATCAAGATAACCCCTTTTGCCGGAATGTGATAGAAGAAATATATATGAAAGTATTGCTAGGATATACAAAGTTATCCCTTTTTGCAAGAATGCGGTGTCCACGCAAATCATATTCGTATCAGTTTCTTGTCAGTACTTGTCTAGATTGTGAAGAGAGCACACGCAAATTTTATCAAGGAACGTTCACTACGATGGCAACTCGAAATAACAATTATTATTCCTCCACGTGTGGTATAATTGTTGATTATTGATCACTACATTCCATACTTTTTTTTAGTAAAAGAAAATATACAGCAAGATTTTGACTCAGACGACAGCGTAAAAGACCCGGCCTATGATCACATTCAAGAAGACCATCATAGTGATTCTGACACCGAACAGGAGAAAAATGGCTCAGATGAACCAAATTTTGAAAACAATGAAGAACATGACCAACCAATGCACACAATATTGAAACGAAAAGTAGGAAAAAGAAAAAATAGACAGGTTTTACGAAATACGGGTAAAGGATATGAAACAGACAAAGGAAACGCAATAAAGCTAGGCAGTCACGGTCACTGCGAGATTGTAGAAGAAAGTGTAAAAAAAAATATTTGGTGAACATAGATTATCTCTGTTTCAAAATTACTGGAGAATGGGCAACTCCGGTAGAAGGGTAAGTTGTATTGCCTCATTAATTCAAATTTCTGACAAGAAGATTACTACTAACAGAAGTGATACTGATAAACCTTCAAAAAATATAGGGAAAAGTGTTTTACATATTTTATAGAAATCCAAGGAGGAAGAATCCAATGCTGCAAGGTATGTTTTTGTGCTATTTTATAGAAACTGTTACAAAAAAGAAAATGTCATCCAATTGTGGTATTAATATGGCTGATAGCAGAGGCAGGCATAACCAAAAAACAAAATTTCCGAATCTAGAATGGAACTCGTCTATAGCCACATATCAAAATTTCTTGCCTATGAGTCTCACTACTCACGAAAACATACTAGTAAAAAGTATCTAGTAGCAGAATTAACAAAAGCTAAGATGTATCAAATGTAGACCCAGGACATAACATCTGAACCGGTTTCTTATAAAGTTTACTCTCAAACAATCGATAAATTAGGCTTAAAGTTTAAAAAACCAAGCAACGATACCTGTAACAATTGTGATATTTTTCAGAATCATATTAATATCAGTAAGACAGCTGATGCAAGGAAAAATATGAGAATTTATTAGCAGATCATCATATAGAATTTGAAACTGCTTACGAATCAAAGAGATTAGACAAATTAAAATGTATAAACAGCAAAAGTCAAAAAATATTTGTATTTTGACAACAGGTTTTTCCTATTCCTTACTTACATACTAATACCGTGTTTTACGTGCCAACGAAATTGCTTCTTGTTTATTTAAGAGTTTTGCTAATTTACCTTCTGAAATGCTTTCTGCTAAAAGGAATGTTAATAAAGAGAAAGAAGAGAGACAATAAGACTGAAATTTGCTGGAGAAATATGAAATGGCTAAGATACACCAAGCAATTTGGCATTATTAATTTTAAAACATCGCTTCAGGAATATCAGCCATTTCAAGAAATAAATTTTAGAAGACAAAAAAAAAGATACACTCATCGATATCAAGAACATTACTTTAGATAATTTGTATGATAAGCCAAGACAATGAAAAAAAAGTAAGCGATCTTTCAGAGCTTATTATGTTAGTTGATGAGAGTGCAAAAGAATGTTATCGTGGACTTGCCCAAATCCCTCGAAATTCACAAGATCTGGATAATACTGCTGACACAGATCCATACATAGATAATTATTTTAGTGATTCTAAAATATTCTAAAACAAATATTTGTGTAGTTTATTATTTTAAAGAAACAGCTTCCGAAAAATATTTGTGTTCATCAAAATTTTTTTTTCTTCCTGCGAAAGCTATTCTGTTCGTATTATATAGAATATATGTTTTTATTTTGTGTTTAGGATGCGCCTTTAATTCTCTTTCTAAGTATCATCTTGATCAATTGTTAATTTGTAAACGTATCATCAGATTGCTATAGAAACCGCCATGTTTAATAAACTTTTTGAAAAAATTTACGTTTTATTTCTTGTTCTGTCAATGCTATATCCAGAACAAAATATTTTCTTTGCTTTATTGTGGTTGCCCTTTGTAAGTAAAAATAACTGCAGTTAACACTACAGTGCACATATAATGTTAACCAAGTTACTACCGAGCATAAGGGTATAAATCTACATAACCCCCTTTACCAAGATGATTTTATGTTCATTTCAACTATAACTTGACTTATCTCCTTATGCTTTCTTGAAATAATTAAAAATAATAAATATCCTAAAATATTTTTTTTAATTTATCAAAATATTGGACACATAGATATTAATTTAAGAAAAAACACTTAAATATATCTAACAGAATGTAAGTCGGATCTAGAAATATACAAACGTTACTAATATTACGTCTATAAGGTAACAAAAAGACCATATGAACTAAAAATGTCTGTACTGAAAAACTTCCAAATGATAGTTATCCCCTTTTGCCTTCTAGCCACAGAATTTAAAAAGGCATTCGTATAATTCTACACTTACCCCTACAATAAATGAGTTTGAATTATTTCAACTTTTGACTTGAGGCAACCCTGCTTATAGGGTTGATGGGTTTTAAATTATTTTTTTTACGATTATTTGATTGATATTTAATTTTGTTTTGGCGGTGGTCATGACCCCCATGACCCCCCCCTGGATCCGCCACTGACGGAGTTGCATTCGACTATTTCCCGAGCATTTTTCTTAAGTTGCAGGTCTATGCGAATAAATCACAAACCAGAGCGACTCTCAAAGCCAACTTAACCCATGCCATCGGTCAAATTCAAACTGACTTATGGGCCGGAATATTGGAAAATTGGATGGCCTTTCTGATTTTTCGATATATACCGTAGAACATCCATTCGTTACAAGAACAAGTTTTATTATTTAAAAGGAAAATCAAGCTAAAAGGGAAGTGGAATTAAATAATACACGAAATTGAACAATGAATTATAATTTTCATTAGATCAAAGGTCAAATATACATAAAATCATAAATATTGGAGGGTATAACAGTTCTTTCATAACACAAAAATAAAACTTTGAGCCTATATATTACATTAACATCATTTAAGGCACTTATTTGGTATAGATAAAACATATATGTACACATTTAAATAAAAACATGCCAAAAAACAGTAAAATCCAGATAAATTCATTCGGTTTTAATGTTTATTTAAAACCGTAGTTTAGGTAAAGGTACAATAACACAGAATCATTGTTTTATTTGCTGCTTTATACAAGCAGAAGTTTGAGATTCTTTTTTGTAAAACTCGACATAGTCTTTTTTCGATACAAGATATTGTCGCAATAAATCGTTATATAAATTAGGTATTAGAGTTCCAAAAGGCAGCAGCTTTTCTAAAGCTGTCACTCTTCGGTTTATCTTTATTATTTAAAGTAGGAGACTGCTCATCCGGAACATACTTTCCATGTTTACTAACATAATACTCGTTGCTTTGCTCCTTAGCAATAACGGCTTGAGTCTTCCTCAGTAAAGATGGAGAAGGACTTCTGAACCTTACAGTAGGAGAAGCTGCTGAGAGAGTGTTGAGTTTCTCGTTGCTAGAGAGTTTTTCTTTGATTTGTTCTACACGCGATGTATGCGTGTTGGTCTTTTCTAAAGTAGAAGTTGTATGGATGCTGGTAACTCCATTTCCGTTCGGTTTGACTGTTCTGTGGTTTTGTTCGATTTTTGGGAGTGGTGGTTTGTCTGTTGTGTCGCGGGAGTCGAATTTTTTTATCGTTCCCGCCACAGTTCTCGATGTGTAGATGGGTAACCTTTTTAAGCTGCTTGCCGCAGTAGGCGGCTTGGCTAAAAACATAAAGAAATATATTAATATGTTATTTTAAACAAAAATTATAGCATAAAACACAGTATTTGCACATAAAAGAAGATGATTTAATCCCGATTATCAGAAATATCTTAACAGAAATGATAACTATTAAACGATCCTAAAATTGTAGATTAATAAGGGAATAAAATGATCTACACATTACACTGAAAATATTATCCGAAAGTTGGGCGCTAGCACTGGGAATGTTCATTCAATAACAGATGTTTTAGCACATAAAAATTAGAATTATACGATAACAAAGTAAAACGCGAAGGCAAAAGATCTCGTTATAAAAAAATCATTCTTCGTTAAGTTGAATTTATCCATGCTGAGATGAAAAACCCAGCCATATGTTTTTCTGTTATTTTTTTTTATTTTATTTGTTAGAATATTAATTTGTAGGTACGTCATTTGTTATTGATCTGTCCTCTCTATGCTTTTGTCCTGTGTCAGTTTTGACACATATGAAGAAAATTATCGATGACAGATGGCACAAAATAAATAACAACTGTCACATGTCAAAACAAAGACAGATTAGATAGAAAGAATAATTAATATTACATAATATATTTCAGATATCTTTATCTCACGTATCAGATGCTTTAATAGACTATGTTTTTACTGGAACTATCCTCGATGTTAATTTTTTACAGTTAGTACGTAATATATATAGACTATAACTATAAAAAATAATAAAAAAGCCATTAAGCAAAAATGTAACTTACCCTTTGTTGATGTATGGCTAGTAAGAGTTTCAATTTTGTCATTTAGTCCTAAACCAACGAATGCCTTTTTACTCAACCTTTCATCTGTCTCATCACTGCGATGATTGTTCGTTTCAGTCGGATCTTGTCTGGTTCCATTGCCCAAATTGTTTTTATAATTCTTCATAATCAGCATCTTTGATGAGCTGTACGTGTGATCGTTATTACCGTATTCGCTTTCTTCATTGATACAGAACTTCTTGGCTAAGAGAGGCGTTGAAGTGCAACTAGGTAGGAGGGTTGAACAATCGCTGATGCCACTGTCGCTTCGGTCAGTACAAGCTCTAGACCTAACAACTCTAACATTATCATTCTCAAAAGCTTCTATTGGTGTCAGAGGTACATATTGTTCAGGAGATTCTTTTCCTAACTCAATGTGAGTTTCGCTTATATTGCTACAGGTTCTAGAATTTATTTTTTTAATGTTTTGAGTTTCGAGATCTTCTATTGGAGTTGAAGGTACATACGGTTCTGGAGATACTTCCTCTAACTCTATATGATTTTCGCTAACAGACTCGCTGTCTTGATCGTCTTCTCTGATTTCTTCAGCTGTCTCCTCTTCTTCCCTACTTTCCTTATTAGTCTCCTCTATTAGTTTGTTAATTTCAGCGACACATTCCTCAATGTCTTTCTTGTGTACTAAATCATCGTTTATATCACAGCGATTATTGGTATTATCTTCTTCGTTGACGCTCGACATTCTGGGTACACTAGGCGGTGTACCTGATAACGAAGGTCGAGGTGTATTAGGTACAGAATTGGCAGAGTTTCTTCTGCTGGCCGAAAGAGTCGCCATTCTGCCTAGAGCTCGTATGGCGTTGCCTGTTTTCTGAGCAAAAACAAAAGAAAACCACAATTCATGCAAAAGTACAAACAAAAATAAAAAACATGCAAAATCGATAAAAATATTACTTGATTGTATTGTCTTTGGTATTTTTATGATACT
The DNA here is from genome assembly GCF_040954645.1 of Diabrotica undecimpunctata. Lineage (NCBI taxonomy): Eukaryota > Metazoa > Arthropoda > Insecta > Coleoptera > Chrysomelidae > Diabrotica > Diabrotica undecimpunctata. Next base: position 37,353,980 of record NC_092810.1, read on the forward strand.
TTATGTAAATATCACCGTCATATTTAAACATACGCCCAAGAGGAGAATGTGCTAACTTGTTAAATATAAATTCACATTGAAAATAGGAGTTCCATAATATATAAAAGGTCTATCGGTCATGGCATCTATACCATCTTCTCTCTTCTAATTTTTTTCATTAATCTCCGGTGAGTGATATATAGACCAGGGACATAAGGTTTTTTTTACGACACTGAAACAGCCAGGCAAATGACAGATTTGATTGTTTTCCTAGAGTTTAAAAATTACGACCAAAAACAATACAGTCAAGTAGACTGGTCTGATTATATTTTTTATTAATACAAATTTTTATATATTTGTACAACCACATTATATCTAGAACAACAATAAATTACGTAATATTTATAGCAGTATTTACGATGCTCACTCTTAAAGATTTTAAACATCTACACGGTACATATTCATTATCATTTGACTCGTTCAAGTGATGTATATGCAACATATCAAGGATAGACAATGAGGGGATTCAACATATAATGTACTATTACGAATTAATAGTAATTAAATTAACACGTACAAGAAGAATATACCAAGGCTGGTCTAGATATTAACCTTGCGAAAACAGAGTACCTATCTACAAGTGAAGAAGACATAGAAGATCTACCGATTGATGACAACGTAACAATCAAAGGAAAGGATAAATTCAAATACTTGGGGTTTATAATCACGAAAAAGGCAACAACAGAGGAATAAATTACACAAAGATTAGGACAAACAAGAACAGCAATCCGACAACTTAACTCAGTATGGTGGGATAGACACCTAAATATGAAGACAAAAACACAGATTTATAAAACATTAGTGCGAAGTATTATGACATATGGGGCTGAAAATTGAATCATAAACAAGAAAAACAGCAGTAAGATAGTAGCAACAGAGATGGAATGCCTGCGAAGATGCTGCAGAGTAACAAGAATGGATAGGAGAAGTAATGACGAAATAAAGCAAAGAACATCAATAGAAACAGACATACTAACATACATAGAACAAAAAAGACTAAAGTGGTATGGACATGTAAGAAGAACTAGTGACAGCAGATGGATAAAGAGAATAACCGAATGGAGCCCCATAGAAAGGAGGAAAAGAGGACGACCTCGAAAATCCTGGAAGAACGAAGTAGACGACGCCATGAGTAAGAGAGGCCTAAACGATGGAGAATGGAACAACAGAGAGAGATGGAAACGGTTGACCGAGGGAAGGCAGTGAATACTGTAGAATCCCTGAATATATATATATATATATATATATATATATATATATATATATATATATATATATATATATATATATATATATATATATATATATAGATATATATAAATTAACACGAACTATTCCTTCGATAGCTCTGGTAAGATAAATGAACTTTAACTCATAGGTGCAAATAATTATCAAAATTTAAATGGTTGCAATAAACAATCAAAAACAATTTAAAGGTTCAGGTAAAACTAGGTGAACTTACCGCTAATTGAAGAGCTAATTACCATGATTTACACTACTTTACGAAACAACGAACAAACCGAATTCAATATTAATGCATCGATGCGCTAGCGGATGCGTCTGTCTTCGATCTTAACGACTTAAGCTCTTGTCTTTAGCGAGATGTGTTCCCGAGCCTCAGCGGTACTATTAGGATCGGATGAATACAGGGGAGGAAAAATGTATTGATTAATTTATACAACCATATTTGAATTTAAACAGACAAAGTGAAATTTGAAAAAAGAACAAAAGTCAATACTACCTCAATTTGAAATCGTAATAATTAAAGTTACTCTTCTTTTACAAACTTGGTTAGGTGACCTGTACGTAATAGCTTCCTCGTGGATTAAGATTCTTGCGTTCCTTGGTCACAGTAAATGCAAAACATAAATTGTTTTGTTAGTTTGTTTTTTTCTTGTTTCTCCAATTTTGTCCATAAGTATATACATTTATCATTTATTAAATAAATACTGTTAAATAGTGTAAAACCTGATTCAATTTTTTTAATTTAACAGTAATAATAGGTATTCGATTAAAGAAAAACTTAACGTGGCCTAAAAAAGTGGTGAAGATTAGGAAAGCTTGCCGGACCAAAAGGAGTTTTGGTAACTACGTCGCGCCTAAAACTCATCAAAAAGTTGTTAAAGTTGTTAAAAAAAATGTATAGAGTTTAGGGCCCTAATAACTTGAAAACAGTTTTTTAGGGCACTTATACTAGATACGATTCGTTCTGCTTGCCTGGGGTATTTTAGTTCTGAACCTTGACATTGCATTGAGGGTTTTTTGGCGATTAAAACACCACGCCTGCTTAAACTTGGTGAATTTCGATTCAGCCGCCCACTCTGAGTCAGATGCTGATTGCAGCCGACCACTCTGAATCAGACGCAGGTGTTTAAAATACTGGTTGGTCGACCATGTAAAAGAAACATCCCTTTTATCTTCATTTTTCCAATGCCTAAACGGAGTCTCTAATATATTACACACCAAGTCATTAATTTAGCCACCATTTAATATAGTCTTCTGCAGGTCATCATGTAGGGTAGAGTCGATGACAAAAAGGGAATAAGTAGAAAGAGGAAATCATGGCCGCGAAATATTCGAGACTGGACAAACACGACTGTAGACGAATTATTCCACGTTGCAAAAGACAGAGAAACTTTTAGAAATGTGGTCGCCAACCTCCGTTAATGGAGACGGCATAGGAAGAAGAAGAAGAAGTCATTAATTGGATTTATGTCTGTCTAAAATTATTTTTGTCCAAACGAAATCCACGAGAACACTTTATATCCGAAATCCGAAACAAACCACAGAGAAAGAAATGTATTAATAAAGTGCACTAAACAAATAAAATTAATACTGTGACTAAACTAAACTAATAAATACTATACTATACACTATACTATATAAAAAATATCTATATAATAGACTAAATTTTAAAATATTGTCGCTGAGAGAAATTTCCGAAAAATAGGAATACCAAATACACATCGAACAGTAGGTGAAGACGAATAATATATTTATAGACGGAACTGCACTCACCAGTTTTCTCAGCTATCACTAAGGATAGGCTGACGTCACGTTGCCATGGCAACCGTGAACGCTCATGCAGATGGATTTCGCATTTCAAAAATTATATTCACCTACACCTATTCCTGAATATTAAGATTCAGTACACGGCTAGTTACACAGGTCAGGACTTGACCGTCAAGTACGTACCGCTAATAAAGCTAGTTGTCTTTTTAATTTTTAGATTAATTAAAAGAGAATAAATAATTGATTTCAGAATTTAGATATAATAATGTTGCTTTCATTTTTTATTTATTTGTCTCAATTTAATTATATTTTTTTGGTGAACCTCACCTTCACCTACTTCACCTGGCCGGCCGCCGCTGCTCACATTATTTTCATTTCAATTTCAGTTAAAAATTTTGATGTTTCGATTTCCACTTCGAAAAAAAAAACGTATTTTTATTGATATTGTGATTAATTTCCATTAAAAATAGTAGATTAAAAATATATTAGACAAGTTAAAATACAATCGACCAGTCAATATATTTAAAATGTTAATACACACTCAAAAACAACACTGATCCTATTTATACTTACTTGCCACTTGCGGCGAATGATAAACTTCTTGAGTTTATCTGTCGATAAGACGACAGTTTGTTGATGAGTCTCTGGATCCAACCAAACATGTTTCAGAGATTGCTCGGCAGAGAGACGTTCCCTAAAACATAAAACATACTAAATGCAAAGACTGATATGTTTTTGTATACACCTATGACAAATAAAATAATGGAAAAGAAAAGTATTTTTAAAGTGTGTAAACATTTATTTCCTCGCTGAGCGCTTTCTGCGTACAAAGCCATCTTCAGAGCTATTGTCAAGTTTTTAAAAGTAATACTATTAGGAGAGATCTCATTTGGTAGAAAAATACAGTAATTTTACTTTGAGCTGGTTCTATATTAAAATATTTCATTAAAAAAACAGAAAAGACTTTACACTGGACTACACAAAAAACACTTTAATAAATTTGGTTATGGTACGGGTGTCACAACCCGACCATTTGCTGGAGTTATATTAAAGCAGCAGTATAATTTTATTAAATTTTATTTAGTTTTATTTAATTTAATTTAATTTTATTTAATTTTATATAATATTGTTTTATTTTATTTTACTCTAATTTATTCTACTCTATTCCATTGTATTCTAATTTTTTTTATTCTATTTTATTTTATTTTGTTTTATTTTACTCTACATTATCCTACTTTATTTTATTTTATTCTAATATATTTTATTTTATTCTAATATATTTTATTTTATTTTTAAATTTTATTTATTTTATTTTATTTTATTTACTCTATTTTATTTATTTTATTTTAGTAAACTAAATGAAGAGATTCTCAAAACCGCCTCGTTGACAAAATACTTCAACTTCTAAAAGAGAGTTGTTGCTAACATGCTAAAGAAATCTTTTATTTTGACAAATGACATTAAATATTTATGTATACTATAAAAATAACCTATGAATGCCTATTTGTTACTTATATACTTCATTCTACATTAAAAATTAAAATACGTAAGTTCATTAAAAAGATTAAATTGGCAAATTTAATTAAATTGTTATTTAAAGAATATTATAATCCATAATACTCATCTTACAATATGAAAGAACCATTAGATATAGCTAGTTTAGCTGGCGCAAACCATGAAGAAATATAGTTATTACTTATGTATATTATCGGTATAACATAAAACAATAATCACGAAGATTTACTAGTTGGGAATAATAATAATACTAAAAACAATATTCATAACATAAAACAGAACATACAACAAATTTGATCGTGAAGTTAGACGTCTTTTGTTTTCTACGAGCAATTTCACAGGTCACGTCAAAACAAGGGATCTTTAAATGAAAGTTCTCTGGTCTATATTTAATTTAAATACAGGCGGCGCGGCGTTTATTTTATTATAAGCACTGTAATAAAGGACGCACAAATGCGCATCCGTATATGTCAAAATAAAAGTGCTTCTATTAAAGGATAACATCAAATACGTCTTCAATAACTCTCTATTTTATATTGTTAATAAGTGATGTGCAAATCAGAACTGACCCGTTTCAATGAGCCGAATCTTCAGGAAGATCCAACTGACCCGAATCTAAATCTAACGGATCACGGGTCAGTAACAAACACATATGACGCGCGGAATGATATAGTTCTAAGCGAAAGCAAGGAGTCAGCTGAACACTGAATCCCAAATTCTTATAAACAGAACCGAATCTTTTCAAATATTTTGCGGTCTTGCTCGTTTGAAAGGAACGTGAATCGTGAACTGATTGTCGGTTGTCAGGACAGGGATAATGGGAGAGCAAAATATTATTTATTTTACTGATAATTATAAGGTGTAAAATATTAATTAAAAACTATAAGTACTTATAATATAAATTATGGGCAAAAATATGTATAGATTTGTTGGTTTTCCACGTGATTATTTCGGTTATTATATTTTTTTTGTATTTCTTGTATTTTTGGTACAATAAAACAGTCTGAAATCAAAAAATTAAACTCCTTTGAGATGTGGTGCTACAGGAGAATCCACAGAATATCGTGGACTGAAAAAGTAACTAATATAGAGGTGTTACAAAGAATGAAGAAAGAATGTGAAGTCATAAAAAACTGTTAAAATTAGAAAGATTCAATATCTGGGTCATATAATGAGGGGCGAGATTATTAATTACATTACTTAGATTAATTATGCAAGGGAAGAGAAACTCAGGACGACGCAAAATATCCTGGCTAAGAAATTTGAGAGAGTGGTTCGGTTGCAGCTCATTAGAATTATTCAGAAGCGCGGCCAATAAAATTAAGATAGCGATGATGATTTCCAACCTCCGATAGGAGAAGGAACCTGAAGAAGAAGTATTTTTGGTCACAATGGTATTTGTTCAGAGCAAGTACAATTTATGGCATTTCCCGAAATATTTTATGGCATGGCGTATTATTGGTTGCATAATAATAATAATTTAGTAAAAGACCTACGAGATCTTCTGTACTTTATACATTAAAGAGACCTTAGATAGGCATGCTTAAATTAGCATGCTTAAAAAAACGTTTAGTTGATGATATATAATTAGCTTAAAAAAAATTAAATGTGAATTTTAAGTTAAATTAGGTAAAATTTAATAGATCAAAGTAAATTTTTGGTTGCCATAACATTTACTTGTAAGATTGAATAACAACTACATAATAACATAATGCTCTTACACTTGATTATCCACTCACCGCCTACCGCTAAAATTATAGATTTGGTTTGCATATGATCTGTACTGACCAGACTGACCCGGGACCCGACAAAGTGATCCGGTTCTCTTAAGTGAACCGGAACCGGTGACCCGAATCTTAAAGATGACCCGAAATTCCCGTCACTAATTGTTAATCATAACTTCATTTGTTAGTCATAGTATGGCGCCATCTATTAGTTCTATTGAGATTTAAATGACATAAAAACTGTTTTAAGGTGTTTCCGTACAATTTTTTGAAAATTATCTTTTACACAAACCTTCTCCTGATAATAACAAACACAACAAAAAAGAATTATCTAATTTGGTGCAGTAGTTTTAAAGTGATGCCCGTACAAACATTTCGGCGATTCACTTTTATTAATATAGATTTCGGATATGTACATGAAGCCTTAATTGTACAGATAGCCTGTACTTAAAAAAGCAAAACAGTGTAACAAATTCTCTAACAATTATCACTAATAATCATTATATTTATAAATATTTACATGCCGCTGATACTTACTCTTTTCTTTTAATTAGAAGAGCGCCAATAAAATCTCTGGCATTCTGAGACACAGTGTTGAAAGCTTCATCGTCAAAATCATAATCAGCCCGGGTTATATTTGTGAATGTTTCTGAGTCATTGTCGCCCATAAATGGTGAAAGACCGGATAGTCTAAAATAGTAATAATTAAAAGTTAAAAATGATAGTAAAAGATGAAGAAAATGATATAAAGGTCAAAAAGAAGTAACAGATAAAGTGAAGATGTATGAAAGCAAGCATTTAAAGAAAAATAATAAAAATCAAGGTAGGCTGGTAAAAAAATAAAAATAACATTTTATAGCACTTCTTAAGATATTATCTTCTTCTGGAGACCTTCACCTGGTTTTTTTTCCTTGGGACTTTCATCTTTATATTTTTAGTCCTGATGACATGATATTATAGTTTATTTCTCGTCATAACAATGAGTTGTCCCAAATTTTTATTCTTTATGTACTATATCAGATCTTCTACTATACTCTTCTCAACACTTCTCATGGTTCACTTCAGTTCTTTATTTTCACTTAGTAGTTATAAAAAAGAAACGTTCTCGTTTTTTTTAAATGCTCAAACTAAACAAATTGAGTCGCTCTGAAGCAGCTGGCATTGCTGACTGGTTTTTAAAATTTTTTGCAGCGAAGCTTCCATACTGGCGTTGTATTACTTTTTCTCTATAGTTTAATGCTAAGGGGAACATCACGGAAGTAGCGCCACGAAATACGAAATAGCGGTTCGTGGTCCACAGTCACAATAAACAGTTGGAAGAGACCATTTACTCGAAGAGGGAAGTCAGTTATACAACATGTAAAGTTTTCAATTTTATTAAAATCTATAAAAAATCTATACCAAAAATAAACAATAAAATTACTTTATTTAAGTTTAAATATACACTCATGGACAAAAATATCGAATATTTTGGAATTTTCAAATTTTTGTTTTTTCAAAATAAATTCTGGTCTAGCAAGTCATTTATTGCAAAATAGAGTTTATTTTAACAATGTGAAATGAACAATTTTCCTTATGTCACAACCTGTGGGAAGTAGAAGTAGGGGTAGACCAAAACTCAGATAGAGGGATGGTGTAGATGAGGATGGTAGACAAATAGGCGCAGCAAACTGGCAATAGTTGGCGATGGATAGAACTGACTGGCGTAATAGACTTGGGAAGGTCGAGGCTCTTTTATAGGGCTATAGCACCAATGATGATGATGATAATGATGAACAATTTTAAGTTTTTATGCGGAGAAAATTGTGAAAAAAATAAATGTTTAATATTAGGTAAACGGTGGTCAATCCAATCTTCGAAGCATTATCGTGCATTAACGTGAATCTTTCATATCCAATGTAACCAACATATGACAAAACATGATTTTGCAGGATTTTTTAAACGTAAGAATCACCAGTCATCCGTCCAATCACTTCCACAAGTGCGGTAAGTACCTCCCAACTAATACCTTCCCAAAGAATTATGCCATCAACTCCAAAACTAACGGTCTGGGCGAGATTGTAGCTGGCGAATCGTTCTCCAACTCTTCTGTAGACTTAGTTTTGACCATCTGGCTTCCATAATAGGATTCTGGTCTCATCAGTGAAAAGAACGTTTTTCCAGTTGTCGATATTCCACTAAATATGTGTTCCTGCAAATTCCAAACGACGAGCTTTATGATTTTGGAGAAGACGTGGAACTTTGGCGGGGAGTCTGGGCTTTAAGTTTGCTTTTTTTGATCGTCGTCTAACTGTTTGTGAACTCACATTCACTTGTCTAACATTTAATAGCACATTTCTGAGGTGCATCGATGTCAATGAACGATTTCCTGTAGAATTAAGAACCAAAAAAAACGGTCATCAATTGCGGTTGTGCACCTTGGGCGTCCTTGACCAGGCCTTCGTACAAAATTTCCTGTTTCGCGGTGCCTTTTTAGAGTATTTGAAACTATAGATTCAGTTCTACTGAGACGTCGTGCGATACCTTTTTGTGCATATCCTTCCTCGTACAAAATTACAATATGTGCTACTTGGACTTCATTGCAGTGCCGAATTGGTGGAATACTTGTTTTAAACTTAGTTAAATCAAAACAATATTTAATTAAACTTAATAAATTAAACTAAAAATAACCGAATTAGTATGATTTTTCCTTTACGTGAAGAAGGATTTTTATGATAAAATGTACGAATGACACTAATTACTGAATAAACGTCAAAATAAACATCAAGAAATTTCAAACCAGTTGAGTACATCAGCCTACTTTATGAGTATTATCAGTAATCTAATATTATTTTGAAATAATAGTGACTACAAAAAAAATTGGAAAATTCCAAAATATTCGATATTTTTGTCCATGAGTGTATTATTTAAAGTTTAAAAATACAAAAAACAGTGTGAAGTTTCGCGTTAATTTACAGTACCGCCTACTGTACCACTTTTTTGAATAGTTGTGGCAAAAAATTGTGGTGTATTATTTAAAATTAATTTTTATACCTTGGTATAACGGTATAGTGGTCACTTCTTCGCTTTTTTTTTAAAGAAGCAATCCTACGGTTCAAAGTGTGCATTTTTGCTACTCTCTCTAAGTGAGTAGGAAATATGTGTAAACATTTTTTTACAATAAATCACAAATTTTACAACGATTTCTATAGCGGTATTGTCGTATCTAGGTTCTAAGCATTATTGGTGAGGGGTTTACTCCTCAAAGCAGAGCACAACCGACTAATTTTTTTGCATTTCTGCGCACCAAACCTTTTTTCTTTGATTCTATGTATTTTTTCAAGTTTCAATGTATTTTTTTTTAATTGTTGCAAGTCGGCCGGAAATTGTTATTAACATATAACTTATAACAATAAAACAATTTCCCGAAACGCTTCGAGTAAAGTTTTTTTAGATGTATCTCATCCAAGTAAATACTTTTTTTTCTACTGATAATTTTTCGAAAAATGCGTCCTTTTTGAGTGATTTGCAATTTTTTGTTGAAAAAATGTCTTAATTAGTGATTTTTGGGATTTTTTTTTTCAAAAAACTACTAAATGAATTAAAATTCTATAACAAGATTGTATACGATGATAAGCGTGCACGGTTGCAGCGATAGGTACAGGCCCGTGCCGCTTAGAATCTTTGTTTAAATTTAAAATGTTTTGAGTAAGATAGAATCCACATATTCCTGAAAAATATATTTTATTCTAACTGATATTTGAAGGTTTAAAGATTGTAAAGCTTTTATAGAATTGTAATTCATGTAGTATTTTTTAGAAAAAATCCCAAAATTCTCTAATTAAGGCATTTTTCAAGAAAAAATTGTGAAATAACTCGAATTAGGTTTTTTTAGTTAGTAGAAGTAGAAGAAGAAACATAATTCGTTAATAAAACTACTGACAACAAAGAACATCCACGCACGGGATATAAGAATAATAAATAATCTGTATTATGAACAAGAAGCTGTTATAAGAATAAATAATTTAAAAACTAATAAAATAAAAATCAAAAGAGGTGTTAGACAGGGCTGTGTCTCGTCGCCATCACTGTTTAATGCATACTTAGAGGAAATATTCAAAAAAGCATTAAAAGATGAAGGAGCAGGCATAAAAATAAATGGTCTACCCATACGTGAAATTAGATATGCTGATGATACAATACTAATAGCATAGAATATTACTACAAAGAATTTTAGATAAGGTTGTTGCAGCGAGTGAAGAATTTGGTCTGTCACTAAACATAAAGAAAACAAAATTCATGGTTATATCAAAGAAAAATATTAGATACATCAATCTACACGTAAATAATAAGACGACAGAACGAGTCCAGAATTATAACCATTTCGGGGCAAACATTAATGAAACAAACGATTATACCAAAGAAATTAGATTTAGCATAGAAAAGGCTAGAAGTGCATTCAATAATATGAAACAAATATTATGTTGTAAAGACCTCAGCCTAAATATTAGAAAACGAGTACTAGAGTGTTATGTATGTTCTGTTCTTTTGTATGGTGTGGAGACATGGACTTTAAATAAACAATATCTCAATAAATTGGAAGCATTTGAAATGTGGACATATCAAAGAATGCTGAGAATCTTCTGGACAGACAGAATAACCAATGAAGAAGTACTAAGAAGAATAGAGAACAGCAGGGAGATACTGGATTCCATCAAAATAAGAAAACTACAATATCTGAGTCATATAACACGTGGTGACAGATATGAAGTCCTAAAACTAATAATGCAGGGAAATATTCAAGGAAAGCGCAGCATAGGTAGAAGAATGTCCTGGCTGAGAAACCTCAGAGAATGGTTTGGATGCAGCTCAACTGAACTCTTTCGGGCTGTAGTGTCAAAAGTTCAAATAGCAGTGATGATAGCCAACCTTCATCGCGGAGATGGCACGTAAAGAAGAAGAAGTAGAAGTTATTTGTTAATAACAATTTCCGGCCCACTTCTTCTTATTATCTCTCGAAGGTTGGCGATCCAAATGGCAATTGTAGTTTTAGAATCTGCTGAACGAAAGATTTCTGTGGATGAGCGGTCAAAACATCTCCTCAGGTCTGTCAGCCACGAGTTCTCGCGTCTTCCAACTGATCTTTTGCTCTGCGTTTCACCTTCCAATATGATTTAGAGTAATTCATATCTTTCACCTCTCAACACATGACCCAAGTATTGTATTTTTCTCTCTTTTATTATGCTGAGCAATTCTTTTTGTTTACTCAATCGCTGAAGTACCTTACCTTACCAGCATCCGTCTGTATATATACATTTCGAAGGCATCTATCCTTTTTTCTGTTTCAGAGTGCATTGTCCAACTTTCACAGCCATACAGCAAAACAGAGAAAACGTAACATTTGATTATTCGAATTATGAGCTCTAGACTAAGGTCTGATCTTGTAAAAATGTTTTAATAAGAATCGAATAAAAAAGGTTTGGTGCTGTGGAAATGCAAAAAAAAAATTACTCGGTATATTCCGTTTCTAAGCAACTTTTTAGTGGTAAACCGCTTGCCTATTAGCTCCTTCATTTTCTTAACTTAACACATGAAAAATAGTAAATAAAAGTTTAAACTTAATACTTACAATACGTAACAGATTACTCCTATCGACCACATGTCCGATTCTACCCCAATAGGCTCATAACCGATGATCTCTGGCGGTATGAACTCCGGCGTTCCAAACAGCACTCGAATCGGTTCTTTGGGATTGAGTTTTTGCGCTAAACCGAAATCAATGATTTTAATCTCGTGCGAGGTTCTCGTATGACACATAATGTTTTCCGGTTTCAGATCTAAATGGACGATACTTTGCGAGTGCATGTAGGCTACACCTTCACAGATTTGTCTCATAAATAAAATGCAGTCTTTTTCAGTAAGCGTAAAGTCGTCGGCTACCACACGTTCGAAAAGTTCCCCACCTGAAATACTGAAATAGAAAAGGATTCGATAATTAGGTTGGTTAAAATAAATCCAGTGAAGTTATATACAAAAAAACCTATCTATTTAGCTAGAACTAATAATAATATATAAATTAATTTGGTACTCTTTTAAGTCATACATGTATGAATATCATTAAGGGTGAGAAATTTAGATGAACTCTTGAACTTAGGACGATATCAATCCAGATAAGATCCAACGGCATCATCGTCAACGGCGAACGATATAGTTCGATGATTACTATCTTCTGGGGCGTTCAAGTATCAGGTAACGCAATTTTTGAAGACTTTGACCGCTTACTGTACCTCTTTTTGTTGTCATTTTAAAGAAATTAAAAAAAAAGTTACTTACTATTCCATAATCATAATCATATCTCTGGGGTTTTCGAAGGCGGCGGCCAATTGTAACAGTTTTTGGTGCCTGAGGAGATTCATTATGTCGATTTCGTCTTGTACCTTATCTCTATCTTTGGAAGTCCTACATTTAATAAACTTAGCTGCGAGTTTCTGATTCGATACTTTATCTATAACTTTATGAACGACGCCGTACCGGCCCTTGCCCAATTCTTCGAGGACGTCGTAACGCGTCTTGAATTCGGGACCTGGTTCCACTGATACAACTCTCGGTTCGAAGTAGCTACTTTCATCTAAAAGTAAATCAAACGTTATACATTGTAAGCATTTTATGAAGGGAAAATAGATAAATTTAAAATAGAAATCGTAATAAAGTCAGGTATATAAACGGCAAAGATCTGTTGAACGACTAAATCAATTTAAATATGAAGAAAGTATAATAGTGCAGTCTTCAGAGCTGTTGAAAAACAGAGAACAAAAGGGGAGCCTTATTAGAGAGAGGAACCAAACTCAAAGACTAACAACAAAACGCAATCTTTTGAAAAATATTTTGTCATTTTTAATTTGAAAACCAAATTGTTTGATAGCACAACTCAAGAACTTATTTCTAATATGGTGTCTTTAGCGTTACAGTAAGATTAATGGGAAGAAGGATGCGATTTAAATACTTACTGTGTTCTTCTAACTGTACGATATCAGACTCGAGACTTGGTTTACTATATCCGTGGACGTTAAGCGCCCGTACCCTAAAAACATATCGGCCTCCGGGTTGCAAACCCCTAACTACGTAACTAAGGGAGTGGCATTCTTCGACTGCCGTTGTCCAGATGTCGCTGCCCACCATAGAGTAATCCACGGCATACCCGTTGACGATTTTGCCCCCGTCATAGGGCGAGCTGCTCCAGGTCAACGTAACGCTATCCAAGGACGTGGTTATGCATGGGGTACCGCTTGGTGGATCTGGAGGTCCTGGAAAATTATTAAGAGGTTAATGTTTTATGTACAGTAAAAAATATGTATTTTTGTGCAAAAATTAAATCAATAAAATAAAACTTTGCCATTTATGTAGTTAAGAACCCCGAGAAATTTGGAGTTCTAGATAAGAAATAATTTGGAGAGTTTAATTCATGAAAGTACACAGCACATTTATCGCAATAGATTGGATGAAAATCTTTTGGTGCATAGGAGGTAGACCAAAAACATGTGAAAGAGGTCCACAAAAATGTGGTTAATAGTATAAAATCTGCAGCAACATAAGGAATTACTGGCAAAACTAGAGCTCGCAGCAAAACCAATTCGTGGAAACAAATAATGATATCTAAAATGCTAACATACAAAGGCAAATATGAAATTTGATAAAAAAAATGTTTCACTCGGTAAACAGATGTGTTAAGGTCGATCTAGATTTGGATCCTGTACCAATATATATGTGACATGACCGATAAATTAATGGAAACAAAAAAGCATTGAAATAGCGATTAACCTTGAAGAAAAATGTATATATATATATATATATATATATATATATATATATATATATATATATAGATTACAGTTTGCCGATAACCAAGTCATATTAGCAAATGACAAGGAGGACCTTGAATATATGATAAATAAACCACAAGAAAATGACAAAAGTGGCGGCTTGAATTGAATATTCGGAAAAGTACCTTTCAGTAGGGGCTGAACCAGAAAACATCCTACTGGAAGCAGGATGTTCCATAAGAACAATGTCTGTACATAACTACCAGTTAAATTTATTATAACAAGGAAAGATAACAAAAAGAGAAAAACTCAAAAATAACATAATTCATGCAGAAACAGAATCACTTGGAGAAACGAAACTAACGCGCACTAACATATCAAAAAAGAAAACCTCATGGTTAAGAGGGGAAGTCAAGACAAAATGTGAAGAAAAGAAGAAAGCCTTTTTATAATACAGAACACAATAAACACAACAGGCACACAACCACTATAAACTAATCAGAAATGAAACGAATACTTTAGTTAGTAAAATAAAAAGGTAACACTATTTGGAAGGAAACATGGGTAGACTACTTTTAATCCCGATTTGCTAAAGTTGATGATAATGAACCACCAACACCAGAGGTGACGACAAACAAAGAAATAAATATTGAGGAGGAAGGAAGCATAAAGGAAATTAAAAAATAGAAAATCACGGAATGATCACTAAAGTACGCAGGACCAGATCTGATCATTCATTTATACATTGTACGTTACATTTTCTTCGAATGTCTTCACTTCTCTTTTTACCTCTCAGTATATTTCCTTTAATTCTTCTCAGTACTCTCATCTCTGCCATTTCCAGTAGCCTTTGCGCTCTGGCTGTGTCAGGTCTTGTTTCTGAGGCGTATTTCATTATTGGTCTTACACTGGTTTTATAAATTCTTGACTTCATCCCAGTGTTAATGTGTCTGTTTCGCCGTATAGTGTTATTAAGGCATCCTGCCAGTCTATTTGCTTTTTATACTTGATCCCTCACTTCTTTGTCCAGGTCTCCATAGCTAGACAGTGTAATTTACAGGTATTTTATTTCCATTACTTGTTCAATACTGATGCCATCAATTTCTATTTTACATCTGGTTGTTCTTTACTGACTACTATTGTTTTAGTTTTCTGAGATGAGATTGTCATATTAAATTCTTTTGCTCTTATGTTAAATCTGTGGACCAGTTTCTGTCGCATGCATAACAGAGTATTTTTATTACTTCGTTTCCCATTCTGTATCCTCTTTCTTTGTTAACGCTTTTGATGATTTCATCCATGATCAAACTGAAGAGCATGGGGCTCAATGAATCCCCTTGTCTTATTCCGCTACCTATTTCTATAGGTTGTGTAAGATGTCCATCTATTCTGACTTCCATTTTGTTGTTTTGGTAGATGTTTTTATAATATTTAGGGGAACTTCTCTATTATACAGAAGATAGATTACATTTTTGAGTCTTCTTCTTCTTGTGGTGCCTATCCGTTGCGGATGTTGACTACTAGCATGGCAATTCTAACTTTATTGACCGTAGCTCGAAATAGTCCTGAAGTGGTCAAGGAAAACCATTGTCGTAAGAGTACTTTGAGTCTTACTCTGTCAAATGCTTTCTTTAGGTCAATCAGACACAGAAATGCTGGAAAAATACCTATTATACTCTAGTGATTTGTCAGTAATTTGCTTTATAACGAATATTGCATCTATAAATCCAAATCCAACAAATAAAAGAACAAAACAGAATTTCTCAAGAATGAAGATCAAGCATCCTATTACCCCTCTTTCTCAAAACGAACTTCTAAGAGATACCTAGATAATAAATACATCATAATTTTTTCTCATTTTATAGAGTATTTGTCATCGCTAATGTTTCACATCTATGAAAAGAAGAATGAATCATGAAATAAGAGATACAATGAAGAAAGAAGATTATAGTTAGGTTTATTAAAGCGCAGAGACTGATGGCTAGGACACATAGAGAGAAGGAAAAACGACCTAATAATTAAGAAGATCACCAGATAAAAGCCAGAAATTGAAAGACCGAGTGACATGGGAGAACCAGAGAGACATAAAAATCTTGAAAGGGAGAAATAAGAGGGAACTATGCACAAATCGAAATGAGTAACGAAAGCCAAGTCATACAACAAACTTTGACAATATACAAGCAGAATGCAAAGTGATTTACCGCGATAAACGAATCAAAGAGCTCTAAGTAAGGACGGCAAACATTTCACCATGAATGAAAGGCCTCTATGATGTATGCTTCGCATCATTCTACTCAGAAAAATTCTTAACACTATACTTGGAACAAGCCACAAATTCAAAAATTTATATTTGAGCAAGATTTATATTTTAAATACTCATAAATAATGGCTAACCAAGTTCAAAACCGCTGTCAATGATCCTAAAACTCTTAGTTTCACCTTGTATAGACATTTAGTAGACTTCAAAAAATTAGGATTTAGACAGATGAAAGCTACAGATAAAGAATAAAATTTTCGTAAAAACAGTTTATTAAAGTTGATAAATAAATAAAGTGATATTTCTTTCTTGTTTTGGAGCGGAGAACGTCATTGATTTGGTCAACCAATGCAATCTACATTTACGTGTCGTGTTTTAATACCCCGGAGGTCTGTCACTGGAAACGACATACCGCTCTAATTATGAAGTTATTAAAAGTTATTTAAAGCGGAATATTTATCTGCCTTGTTTTAATTGCTTCGAAATGATTTGTTTCTCGTTTTCAGAATGGTCGTTTGAAACTCATTATATAGATTCTTGTTATAATGAGGTCTACTCTTGTCTATTTTTTACTGATATTTTATCTAGTTCTGTTGTTATTCTAGCTAAACACAAATTAACTATATACTGATTAAACGATGATGTAAAAATTCTATCGTAAATCCTGTAAAATGTATCCAAGTTTTGATAAATACAGAATTAATTAAATGTGCTGGCACTTTCTGCATCTTATAATTCCTCCACCTTTTAAATATGTGCTGATGTTGCTGTGCCTTTAAAAATGTTTGAGAGTTAGAACACCACTTGTCTACCGATATTCCTACCTTGTTAAATAATTCTGTGATTTCAAAATAATCCTTTGGGATATTTGTTGGGTCATCAGCACAATACAACATGTCATCTACGTAGCATGCATTGAGGATAGCATCACTTGCAATAGGATACGATTCTTGATGAGTGCGAGCTAATTCTACTAGACAACTACAGCAAGAAAGTTGCCACAGTTAGTACCATATGTTACAGTATTTAACAGGATGCATTGCAACTCATCTTGAGGGGAGTTTCACCAAAGAATGTTTAGGAGATATCTTTGAGTGGGGTTTATGAGGATTTGCCTGTACATGTGCCTGAGATCAGAGATAAAAACCTACAAAAATGTTCTAAAATTTATAACAATGTCAATTAGTTCTGTTTGAGTTTTATACACCTTTAACATATTATTATTGAGTGAGATACCGGCGCTTGTTTTTATGTAACAATCAAACACAACACGTAGTTTATTTGTGAGCTTTCCTTCACGAATAATACAATGGTGTGGGATCAAGTATTTATTATTTAACATTGGGTTTGTGAGTCTGAGGGGTACCACCTTTGCATGACATAAGAGAGAGATATTCTTGTATGAAGTCCTCACACTGGGTGTAAACTGTGTTATCTTTTACAAGTTTCGTTTCTAGATTGTAGAATCTCTGTTTTGCAGAATAAAAGGAATTGCCTAGCCTTTTGGACTCTGCTGAAGATCGTAATGACAAATCTACTTAAAACCTACCTTCAGGTAATAATTTTGTGGTAGTTTTAAAGATACGTTCAGTAAGTTCATCGTCCTGACTGAGCATGCGGTTTTCACGGAGTTCTTCAACCTCTCAAAATCTTTGAATGAGTGAATCTCTAGAGGTTAAGTGTTACTTAAAGAATTGATATAATGAGATACCTGACAAAGGCTTTCGATCACATCGAAGTCAAAAATGTCTAACACCTACTGTATAAAAAAAACATACCCATCAATATTGTACAAACCATCAAAAACATCTACTTCCATAATCGAATACAGGCAAAGATAAATGGAAAATTAACAAAGTATATACCAGTACAAAGTGGAGTCAGACAGGGTGACTCGTTAAGCGCACTTCTCTTTAATATAATAATGGACGAAATAATACAAGAAATACGTGAAGCTCATGGCAACAGAGTGGGAAACAAAGACATCCAAATATTATGTTATGCAGACGACGCCGCATTAATCGCCGAGACAGAAGACTAGCCCCAAAGATTAACACACATCTTCAATACAACAGCCAAGAAATACAATATGATAATATCAGTAGAAAAAACCAAATGTATGCCAACATCTACATAAATACCCACTATGATGTAAAATCGAAATTGATGGGAAAATAATAAAGCAGGAATCAAGGTTTAGATATCTGGAAATAGATAACTAGTTACGGAGATGTCAAAGAAGAAGTACGACAACAAAGCTTAAAAGCAAGTTAAACGGCGGGATCTCTTAATGACACAATCTGGAAGAACAAACCCCTAAGACAAGATACAAAAACAAGAATCTATAAAGCAGCAATTAGACCTATATTAACATATACGGTGGAGACTCTAAAACGAAACGACTACTAGAAACAACAGAGATGAAAATTCGCCGACGAATATCAGGGAAAAGTCTGTTGGATAGGGAGAGAAGCAAAAACATAAGAAGAGCATGTACGTTCCACTCCTGTTTTCGACAAAACGAAAACAGGAGTGGAACGAAGACATTAGTAGAGTGGCAGAGGATATGATAGTACACATAGCACGAGATAAGTCACCAAATGGACGAAGAAGTATTGGCAGACTAAAAAAAAAAAGATGGCGCGATAATTTAAAAAATTTAGGAGGCTTTCTGATTTACAAGGTTTATATCATGAGGTATACTTCACTTAGACCTACTTATCTTTACCTGTGGCAATTTACATGTTATATGTGGCAATACAGCACGTAATATGTTAAATCCATTGTATGTTGTTCTAAAACAGAAAAACACCATCCTCGAAATGCAGTAGAAAGAACAACATTACGTCAATATCTAGTGGATATAGGTGAGAAATTAAAAAAATATTGCTAATTTAAAAATTTGGTCTCAGAAACTTGCTGAGACCTCTAGTTTAGACCTCTGTCAACCTCTGCAAGGGCGACATTAAAATAAAGTCAGTCAAGCTTATGTCGACAATACAGCGTCGAACTATAGATTGACATCAGGAAAGATGTTTCCAGAAACAGAGTGATTCTTACTTGCCATTCAGGATCAGGTAGTCCCACCACAAACTACCTGAAATATATCGCTAAAATATGATAAAATCGTTAATTATTTATGTCTTGTAAAAATCAACATTATTCTTTGATAATGCGTCCAAAGTTAGGTCTTGTGGTGTTTAACAAATACCTAAAATTTCACATCGACACGAAAAATCGATCGTGTACATAATATGCTCAAAAAGATCGTCATCGAAACAAAGACTAATAAATTTTGTAGGTGGTTAGGCAACATATCATACATTTGGCCAAAAGAGCGCGAACACAGAAAACACAAATTAATAATCTCAGAAAAAAGTAGACTTTTCAATGTTAACATTTAGAAGTAGGAAATATTTGAATTCAGTGCTACAAGACTATTTTTGCCAAAAAGACGATAATTACTATCTTATAATACGAATTCACAAAAATCATTTTAATTCGTCTGCAGTACTATTGGCTAGATCAAGTAGCTCAACAGAATCGTTTCCGGTTATCAGCCCGCCAAACAACCGAGATATCAAGAGAAAGCTCTATGAATCTTTTATGGGGGACACAGAGTTTTAATTTCGTGAAGGTTTCGGAACAAGAGAAGCCTTATTTAATATTCAGGTCGTAGTTCAATGCTCTAGGGATGTGTCAGTGCAAATATACGCTTGTTTTATAGATTATGAAAAGGATTCCGCTCGTGTCCAACATGTAAAACTTCTAGATACTCTTAAAGAGGTTAGCCAGGATAATGCCGATGTTTATCAGTAACACAATAATAGAGAATTCACTTTATGAGTACGAAGAAGGTATGCCGATGATACACACACTCTGGAGGGTTTACAAAAGTTGCCCGATCGATTACATCCAAACGTTCTGATTGTGGGCTTAATCTGAACGTAGGAAAAACAAGGTGGTTCTTCTTCTTCTTTGTGTGCCATGCTTGTTTTCAAGCGTTAGCTATCGTCGTACTAACAAGCTGATGAAATGCTTTTCGGTCGGCAGCTACATGAAATAATTGATTGACCGTTCGACCTGTTCACTGTCTATTGTTACGCAGCCAGGACAGTTGCTTTCTTTCGACCCAGAGATTTCCTTCAATTTTGCCCTGAATAATCAACCGGAGAAAGCGATATTTATGGCTCTCATTATATGGCCGAAGTATTGGACCTTTCTTCGTTCGTTCCACGTTCATTTGATATGTGCGCTGTCCACGGGATTCTGACCATGCGACGTAACATTACAACTCGAACGTAATTTATTAAGATTTTTACTTTTATTCTTCAGGTTTCACATCCATGGAACAAAGCGGACCAGACGTAGCACTTCAATACTCTTAGACGTGTGGTCAATGACAGACTTCTACTGCACAATACAGAACGCCAATAATAAGGCTTTTTCGTGTAAGTTCTATTCTGGTCGAAATTTCCTCATCACTTTCAAACCTGAAGTCAATCCAACTACACAGATATCTAAAGTGTTCCACCCTATCCAGGACTTTGTTATCTAATTTTAGTATTGAGTCTTCGATATTAATTTTTCCGACCACCATCCATTTCGTTGTCTTTATATTGATTGTTAAGCTCTTTTTAGTGTATTCTTTGTTTACAGCGTTCATCAGGGTTTGAAGATCTTCTAAGCTCTCTGCCATTATGGCAGTGTCATCTGCGTTTATAAATTATGTATTTTGTTTTATGTATTGCGTTTTTTACTTCATCAAGTGTAAGTGGAGGACCTATTTTACCATCGACGGCATCAGTGGGGTTCTGGCGCTCATCATTAAAGGTTTTTTTCTAGGTATTTCGTCCAGGTGTCCATTTTATCTTTTATATTTATTATCGGCTTCTCATGATTATCTGTTATATGTCCAACTTTAATTATTGTTTTATTTCTTCACAATTCTCTAGTAGCCATTTTTCTTTGGCGTCTTTGATGACTTTTTTATTTGTATGTCGAGAGGCCAGTTGTTGAACTTTTAGATCCTTTAGAATTGCGACTCTTTTCCATTATAACTATTATTCTATCTGTCATAAATACTTTGCCTTTGTTATTTGTGGTTGTAGGTATTGCTCTATGGTGCTCGCTTTCTTGTACACAGTTAGAAAAACATACACGTCATTCTCGTGTATGTTTTCAAATTTGGTCCTTCAGATTTTCATTCTTTAACATTCCTACGTCTTATTTCTTAATATTTGTTTTATGAATTTATTTTAGTTTAAAATTGATTGTATTAATTAATTTTTTTACATTCCTATATAAATTTTATTTTAGACAATTCTCAGATTGACTTCTACTTACCTTCGACAGCTACAGATGCATAGTTTGAATCTTCTCCATGGGAGTTCATAACGTTTACATCGTATTTCCCGCTGTCGTCAGTTGTGATGTTTTGCAAGAGTAAACAGGATACTCCATCGCCGGATGTAATACTTGTACGTTCATCGTTTTTTAGTTCTCGACCCTGAAACAATGTAAGCGAACGATTAACTCATTTTAATGAATCTTTCAGAGGTGCGGACGTTATCAATACAAAGATAGAAAGATAGACGTTGCGACAAAATATTGTATTAGCATCGATAGAAGACGAATACGGAAAAGGTTTATTATTCTAGCAGGTTACTCCATATATTTTATTCAAATATATAACCAAAGATTGAATCTACTTTGTGTATATAATACATGCAGATCATAACAGTTAATACGCTTTTGATTTATTAAAGTAAATCGCCAGAGTTTAATACAACTATTGCTATTAAAAATATGTGTAACAAATTTTTGAATCCACCTTTTTAATCAATTCTATATTAAAATTTATTATTTATAAATATAAGGTTGAATGCTCGAATAAATGAACTTTGATCAGATAAAAGGCATATATCGAGCACAGTTTAATTAAATCTTGCCCAAGTACTTTCGATCCCTAGATCATCTTCAGGGGCATTTCGTCAATTGTGGCCTATCCGGCAAGAACAAGATGTCATAAACATATAATTGTACATTACACTACACTACAAATGGACAAACAAACACTTTAAAATAATTTAAGGAAGGCTACATTACTTGAAGAAGCTGGAGACAGAAATTATGTCTCCAGCTTCTTCAAGTAATGTAGCCTTCCTTAAATTATTTTAAAGTGTTTGTTTGTCCATTTGTAGTGTAGTGTAATGTACAATTATATGTTTATGACATCTTGTTCTTGCCGGATAGGCCACAATTGACGAAATGCCCCTGAAGATGATCTAGGGATCGAAAGTACTTGGGCAAGATTTAATTAAACTGTGCTCGATATATGCCTTTTATCTGATCAAAGTTTATTATTTATAGTTTTTTGGAAAGTATCTGATTTCCAAATTACATGATCAAAAAAGTTACAGCAATTTTTATTCGACGCGCGAGTTGCGCGCAACCTCCTTTATACTCAGTATAAATAATACGCGCAAAGAAAATAATTTCATTTTCATGAGAAGCTTGTAACTCTTTGATAGAAAAGTTTTAAATACTTTGATGTGGTAGTGAAGGAAAACAATTTTGTAACAAAAGAGATTAAGACTAGAATGACAGAGGCGAATAAAAGCTGTTTCAGTCTACTTCAGACTCGTTTAAGTCCAAAATTGTTAGTACTTATTTTGTACTTAAGCGTATTCTATCCAGTAAAGATAAATGGAAGCAAGATATGGACTTTTTCCAGCAATGATGAAGAAGCGCTCAAAAGGTGAGAGATAAAACCTTTAGAAACATTTACAAACCAGTTAGAGAAGATGAAATCTGGGGGCTATGGAGAAACTGCACCAGCTGTTTGGAAAACCAGACTAAAATAAAGAAAGTGTTGTTAAGGTGGACTGCTCACTTAGATAGAGCAGGGGAGAAAGGAACTATCAAGAAAGTATTTCTGGGTGGTCTGGGAGGAAGAAAGACGGTAGAGGAAAACCCCAACTCAAATGAATAGACGGCGTAAAGGATGACCTGGGAATCATAAACAGGGAGGGAAGAATGAAGAGATGTCGTGATTCAGTCCTGAGTTTTTCAAGAGCTGTAATCCCACAGGGGTAAGATAAAGTAAGTGCTGAATCTAGCGGTAATAGAATATCTGCATTTTTTATGCGAGTCCCACTAAAGCTGTACTCTAATCCTAGACACCCAAAGGTTATCTAGCCGATCTATAAACTAGTACTCATATTTTAGATATGTGGAACGATTTTTTTGAACATTTATTACGTTAATTTTAGATTATAGTTTAATGATACTTAAAAGAAGAAGATTTTAAATGTCTAAATTCAGCAGACGATGATGAAAAAAGATATAATGCTGATAGAAAAGGCATTCAGGCATCAAATGTCCGAAAATATGTTTAGGCCATAATAATGAAAAGACTTTCTTCAATGTAACAAAAATGATGCTAAAATGATGGCATCTCCTGAAGTAAAATGTTCCGGAAGCAAACAGAGCCTCTGGATTTCCAGAGTTTGGATTTTCCGAGTGAATACTTTTTTAGGTGAATACCATTATAGGTTAGAAAACTTAAGGTAGGATATATTGAAAGTCTTACAGACAAGAGTAAGGAGTTAATAGATGCGTTTAAAAGAAGGAGATTATAATGCTTACATACAAGAGACGTGGTGGATCGAAAGAAGGGCAAACGAACTAGATAAAGCATACAAATTGTGGTATATAGAAAAGATTAACGCTTAGAAATTGAGTAGGTATAATTGCTCAAAGAGAAAACAAAGGGAGCGTATTAGAAGTTGTACGAACAAAAGAAATTTGTACTTGATAAAGAAGTATCAAACATTGTGTGTGTATGCTCCTCAAGTGGGTGAGAATGAAAGAAAAGCTGTCTATGATCAATTAGAAGACATACTTAGAGAGAAGATAGAGATAATTCATCGGAGAAGAGAGTCATCGTAGGTTGTGATATTAATACACATGTAAGTGAAAGAGAGGGGATTACTCCGCATCGTTCGATGCGGAGTAATCTTTCTAGTTATTTGCCGTGGGCCATCAGTCCACATGAATCCTCTTTAGTTTCAAGTTGTCGGATTTGTCGTATTCTACAATCTTCCTCAATTCTTTCCATACCTGATCCCAAGAATTTTGATTCTTAGTCGAGATATATACTATTTCCTAAGTTATGACTATCATTTCCTCGGAATTAAACATTATGCATATATTTTTTACCGTTGCCCCTTCTCCTGTCCATTTTGTTTATTGTAATATCGATGGTGCTCTCTTGTACATTTCCATCTCTTTTTAGTCCATTTATTCACGATTTTTCCTGCGAGTTCTAAAGAGCTGTATCAATTAACGTGAAATTTGACACATACAGTCCTCTCTCTATAACGATATGCAAGGGACCGGAAATTTTCATCGTTATAAGGAGAGATCGTTATACAGAGAGAGACAAAATTCGGTACTGTAATATTAATAATACTGTACTAAATAACCTATTGTAATTTAAAAAAATTATCAAAACGAATATAAATGAATTAACATTGTATTCCACATAGATTTATTAACGAATAATATAAGCAATACAGTATAAAAAATGACTGTAAAATTAAAACATGTGTATTGTACAATAAAAAAAATAATATGCTACTGTAAAATATATTTAGCCTACATTACCAAAAAAATCTGTCACCTTGGTCTGTCTTCTTTTTCCTTTCCACAGAACTGACCTGACCTTGTCCTGAAGACGCATCGAATCTTCCACATTTACTAGTCATTAGGATGGCGTCAAGAATGTTTAATTTAAGATGTCCATTATTCTCAACCAATTCCATCAAAAGTCTTCTCCTGCTTTTCAAACTCTTGATGACACTTTGGTCCATGGTTTGAGCTTTAAGCTCGATATCCCACTTTCTTATCGCTTCTTCAAAAATTTCGAAGGTCATCCACGCACTCTTGTTTGCTTTATAGGTCACCGGTAGATGTTTTATGTTTTTAAAACAACGCGGGTTTTTCGACTTCCCTATCACTAACAATTTTTGCTTCACCGAACCTGTTATGTTAGCGGCCACTAAAATGGTAATGCGTTCCTTAGAGAGCTTTCCACACTTTTCCAATTTAAATTTTAAAGTTCTGTTTGGTGTCATTTTAAAAAACAATCCAGTCTCATCCGCATTGAGAATGTCGTCTGACGCATATTGTGCCTTCAGTCCAGGCCACACGTTTTCTAGTCAATCATCCGTTAGATTTTTGTTAACATCGCGAGCCTCTCCGCTAATTTCCCCGTAGTTGATCTTGTGCCGCAGCTTCCACTTGCTCAGCCAACCCTCAGATGCCTTGAAATTCTCAATTCCAAGTTCAGTTGCAAAAAGCTCAGCTTTTGTCCTGACCACAGGCCCAGAAAGTGGAATATGGTTCATACGCTGCTGCTGGAACCACTGAAGCATAGCGCGATCTAAATCTTCTATTGAATATAATCTATAATCTATTGAACGCTAAAATGTTATCGCTATAAAGAGAGAACGATATCGGTATAGAGAAAGAATTAATACATTGTCCTTATGACGAACCAACCAACGTTTACTATTTTCATCGTTATAGAGGAATTATCGTTATATAGGGAATCGTTATAGAGAGAGACTACTGTATATAGGAAATAAATCGAAGAAAAAAAGTTATATAGAGCGAAAGAACGGGAGTAGGGAAGAACTCTGAAAAATCTATAGGTATCTATGTATAGTTGTTTTATCTACGACAGATCTAGAAAAAAAAGTTTGAATAAAACACATAAATGTGCAAATGTAGTCAAAGCAACGTGTTTGTAAAACATTCTGAGTTACGTAACTTTTTAAAATTAGATTCTGTTTACTTACTTGCCTCTTTTTTTTAGATTATATGCTGTTTACTCAGTTCTTTACGTAAGACACAGACCAAACTCTAAACTATTTCATTAATAATATACATGGTAAAAGTACTAATATACTATTATTAGTCTAAAGATTTAATTAAACAAAATCCAAAACATGTTTTCATTAACTTCTCTTAAAAAAGCGTGTAATTACTTGTTTACCGAAACGCAGATAAAATTATTTTCCGTTTTTGTACTTCTTTTATCACGCGAAAATAAGAACATATTATAAATATTGTTGATAGATTTATATAACATTCAACAAAATTATATTTTATGCATGATATATGCATTTTGTTAATAATGAAATAAGTTCAATAAAATTAAAAAACAAGTTTTATGACAAACTTGGTCATCACTTCATCACCATTGTCTTTGCTGTTGTCTCTATTCGGGGTTTTTAAGTACAAAGTTTTGCTATTCCGGAAACTTTCACATATATCATTCACAGGTCTTTGAAAATAGGTATCTAACAAATGTTTTTGATAAATTTGGTGATTACAATATGTTATAAACAAATACCGTCGTTGGTGACGTGGTTTGGGTGGAGGTTGGCGTGGGGGTTAGCGTGAGGATTGGCGTGGGGATTGGCGCGAACATTTTTGACAGTAGAATTTTGATTGGCGGGTGGAGCCGAAAATATTTTCTTTATGGAAAGTCTCCATGTCGAAGGTAACCGTATGCCGTTATATCTTTTATTGAGACAATTTGGCCTTTTTTCAATTTCTATGGCTTCTTGGATAATTCTTGGTTAATAGAAGCGGGCCTATGGTTTTGGAGTTTTCAAAATCCATTTTGTGACCTGTATGCAGATTCTGTTGACCTAGAGCTGAAATTATATCTGAATTGCGAACAGAAATGGAATGTTCATAAATCCTATTTTGAATTCTACGATTTGTTTGGCCTATATAGGATCGACCGTGCCGGTAGGACTGTCAGAAGTGAAAAGAAGAGGCGAACAATGCATGCATCTAAACTCTGGAAATCGCTTATACTATACAGGGAAAATAGACGAAACATATGGTGGAGTAGGATTTCTTGGCCAAAAGTATCTCACACCATACATTTCTACAAATAAAAGTATTTCTGATAGAGTAGCTTATATTATAATAGACCTAGATAATAAAACCAAGATCAAGGGTATACAAGCGTATGCTCCCACAACAACATATCAGGAATAGGTAGTTGAAATGTTCTACGAAGATTTGATAACAGCATTAGAAGAAAATGATACAAAGTGTACCATCATTATGGGAGATTTCAACCAAAATTAGGTAAAAAAGAAGAAAATACTGAAACTAAAATAGGGATGCATGGTTATGGCACACGAAATGAAAAAGGAGAAAAATTATATTCCTTCTTAGAACAACAAAATTTATATGCAATGATCACACACTTCAAGAAATCAGCAAACCGCAAATGGACGTGGATATCTCCCGATAAAAAGACCAAAAAGGAGATCGATGTGTGGGAACAAAGACATTTTTGAAGATATAACTGCTGATTCACAACTGGCAGGGATCATCGCCTTTTAAGAGCAAGGATTCATATTAAACAGATGAAAACCAGTAGAAACAGGCCACATAATTATTGTAATCAGATAGATCAAACTAAAATACGACAAAAGGGAGATGAGTACAGAGAAGTCTTAAGAAAAAAATTTGTAGAACATTACCAACAAGAATACTCCGAAATAAACACAATTAATAAAGAAATGCAACGAAATCTCTTAAAAGCAGGACTGACTGCTGCAAAGAAAACGAAAAATAAAGAAGATAGAATAAGTGATGGAACCAAACGGTTGATGGAAAAGAGACGCACATTTCTAAGCGAAAGAAAGCAAAACACCGATGGTTTCAAATAATTGAATAAACACTTAAAAAGAAGGGATCAAAGAAAAATTTAAGGATCTATAATGAAAACAGGGTAGAAAAAATAAAAAAAGGACCGAGGCCTGAAATGTTTAAGATCAAACTTGAGAAAGTCTATAATAATCTCATTGAAGGATAAAGATGGAAAAGAAATAAGAGAAAAGAACTAAATCCTAAAACTTACTCAAATATTTTACCGTGATTTATATTCCTCAAACAATAACCCAGATAACACTGCAAAGGAAAATCTTAAGAGAAAAATAACGAATGTCAACTCAGGAATACTTCCTAACATAGAATCCTTCGAAATAAACCAAGCTATGGAACAACTAAAGAACAATAAGGCTCCGGGCCCCGATGGAATACTTGTAGAAATGTTGAAGGAGGGGAGTGAAATTATTCTCGAAGAATTGAAAAATTATTTCAACGAATGTCTTCACAGAGGAGAAGTCCCAGATAATTGGAATGAAAGTTTGACAACACTTCTCTTCAAAAAGGGAGACAGGGGAGATCTGAAGAACTATAGGCCAATCTCCCTGCTGTCCCAAATGTACAAACTGTTTATGAGAGTAATAACTAACAGGTTAACGTCGAAGCTCGATAGCTATCAACGGGTATAGCAGGCAGGATTCCGAAAGGGTTACAGTACAGCGGATCATCTTCTTACAGTCAGAACGGTAATGGAGAAAGCCAATGAATATCACTTGGACTTATACAATGGCTACAAAACGAAATTTATGACAGTTGCAAAAACACAACAATAATAAATATTATGCAAAAGAGGAGTACCAGTAGAGAAAGTTAACAAAATCAAATAGGTATCTGCGTTAGGATGAGAATTGGACAAACTAGAACACTATTGTAATAGTCAAATAAATCGCAAATTTAATAATAATTTTGTGTTGTTATTTCATTATCTTTAACTCAAACTCTAACATTCTTCTTTAATGACAACAATCCAAGTATTCAAAACAGTACTCTTTTTCTTTTTTAACTTCCTTTCGAAAGTCACGATTCTTTACTTACCTTTGCGTCAGCCATAACATTTTATTACAAGCACCTACTCTTATAAATCACGCAGGTAATAATTGAAATAGTTTTTTAAAAATCGTTTCATTTGCGTTATGTATTGTTTAGTTGTGTATTTAAATAAAATCACGTTCGGACCTTGGCCTTGCGAATTAAAAATAACGTTATGAATGTTGTGAAATGAATACTTTCAATATTTCCATGCAAATTGTGCACTACAATTAATAACTGTCTTAAGTATTTTAATGAGTCAGCGTTTAAGTAATTAATGAAAAGGAAATGATTTAAAATAGTTCACATTTAACATTTTCTTTAAAAATAGTCTGAAGCTTATTATTATTTAAATGGGAATAAACCACAATAATTAAAGGTTAAAGTACGTTTATTGACGTTTCAATTTCCACTTCGGAAATCGAGAACGATTTCCTAAGTGGAAATTGAAACGTCAATAAACGTACTTTAACCTTTAATTGTGGCTTATTCCCATTTAAATAATAATTACTTTAACATGCCACAAGAAAATAGCTTCAGAACAATAGTCTGAAAAGCTTAACTTTGTAAAATTAAAAACGTACCTTTATATGGAACTTCTTTAACTACTAGTAAGAGTACCCTGCAAAAACAGGCTGAAGAAGAAGATTACCTATCGGACGAATATATGAATTTTTTTTAGAAAAGCCTAGTCCAACATAATCATTTCCAAACAAAGGATTTGGAACCAGATATTCGTCAGTGTCTGGAAAATCCAGAACTATCATCTTTCATACCATTACAATAAGGTAGAATCATTTATTGTGTCAATTGCTAACGTATTTAAAAGAAATGAGGAAAACCAATAAAACAACATTTTAAGTAAAAAACCTACAATCTACATTAAAGTTTTTATATATCATGAAAAGTTGTTGATTTGTTTAAATAAAAAGCAAATTTTTTTCAGACTTCCGTTTAATGAAATGCAAACCTTCCAAATCGCTTGAATTATATTAGTAATACCTAAATAAAATAAATTGTAAAAGGGTTACGATTCCTTTCAATTAGGGTTGTAATTCCAATGGTGTCATTGTTCATTGTTTTCATAAAAAAGAATAGTTTAATTTTTGTCAACCATGAATTTTTGTGTAAAAGACTTTTACCATTGCTCATTTGAAAGTTTTTTTAATTACTTTCAAAAAGATCTCTTGAGTTTTCTCCAAAAAATCAACATTTGCAATTTATTTAATGTTGAAGGTTTCAAATTTCAGGGTTCACGAAAAATAACCGCCCTTCAACAAGCAATAACTCAAGTCCAGTTTAGTTTACAGAAATGAACAATTTTTAAATTATTCCTGAAAAACGGTTAAAAAACTTGGGATTTTTTATCAATAAAAAATGATTAGATAAGACCAGTAAAGAAAATAAAATGGATACAAAAAAATGAAATGTGCAAAAGCTGAGAGATGTGACAATTGCAGAATGGTACTCGAATAACATCACCAACAGGCTAAGAAATCAAAATGTAAATGAAGAAGGCCAGACAGATATAGACATTGAAGCAGCAGCGAAAGATGAAATAGGAACAGAAATTTGTGCCCATAATAATCATTGGTTTGACGATGAATGCAAGAATGCAATAAAAGAAAAAAATGAAGCCTACAGAAAGATGCTTATCCGACAAACTAGAACAACTGTAGAGAATTACCAGACAAAGAGAAGAGTAGAAAAGAAGATACATAAAAGAAAAAACGAAACCACCTAAATAAGGAACATAAATGTATACAAAACCTCAACAGAGAGAAAGAATTCAGAGCATTCTATAAGAAAAGAATTCAAGGCAACCACAAGACAATGCAGAAGTCAGAAGAGCGACCTATTAACAACAAGGAAAGATGTATTGAATAGATGGGTGGAATACTTTAACCAGGCACTTAGCATATGGAGGAAGAAGAAGAACACCTAAAAGACGAAAGAGATAAGGCAAGGGGAGCAGACGAGAGGGAAGAGGAACCACCAACGATCATTGAAGTTAAAGATACAGTTAAAAAACTAGCCAGAAACAAATCACCTGGAATAGATAATCCCCCAGCTGAACTATATCAAGAAGGTATCCCTCCCCAATGATTGGAATATTGGAATACTTTGCACGATACACAAAAAAGAAGATATCTTTGAATCCTCTGACCACAGAGGAATTACGCTTCTAAATACAGCATATAAAATATTTTCCACAGTACTAGGTCACCATATGGCACCATATGAAGAACGGATAGTAGGAAAATACCAAGTTGGTTTCAGAGGTGGTAATTCGAAAATTCATCAGATTGCAACCTTAAAACAAATTTTGGAAAAAAACACTGGAATATGGCATTGATACTCATCAGATATTTATAGACTACAAAGCAAGCAACAAAAAGAATCAGCTACAAAAATTAGTTTAATAATAAACATCAACAACACGAAGTATATGAAAATAAGTACGCAACCACAAATCCTACAACCACTTGTTATAAAAAAAGACGTCCCCTAAGCTGTGAACGAATTTGTATACCTGGGAGCACTCCTTAACACTGAAAATAATTATACCGCAGAGATAAACCGGAGAATTTGCACGGCCAACAGATGCTATTTTGGGCTCAATCTCATCCGTAAATCCACAATTATATCGAGAAATTCAAAAATAAAACTCTACAAACAATAATATGCCCAGTCCTAACATATGGTTCAGAGACCTGGACTCTAACAAAAAATAATGAAAACATGTTAGGATGTTTCGAAAGAAAACTACTAAGGCGAATCTATGTAGCAGTGAATGACAATGGAGTGTGGAGAAGACGATCCAACTTCGAACTTATAATATACCAGGAACCTGATATCGTCAAACATATTAAGATAGGACGTCTAAGGTTGATAGGGCATGCAATGCGGATGGAACAAAATGACCAGCTAGAAAAACGCTTTTTGATAGACCCATTGGTCAGAGAAGAAGAGGAAGACCCAGAACAAGGTTCCTAGATAACATCAATGAACTGGACGACTGTAGAGAAATTCTTGAGGAGGCTAGGACCGACGCAGGGCTGTAAAGCCGAAATGATGATGATGAAATGATTAGGTTCAATTGTGAAGAATAACTCGGAAAATATTAACTACACACAAAAAAAATCTTACAACAAAAATTGCTTAGAATTGGTCAATCTATCGACTTCCATATTTATTGTGATTATAAAACTTATCATCACCTTTCACAGAAGGGGTTGCTTTCATCCTAGGGTGAAAGCGCACAGCAGAGTGAAGATTTTGAAAAAGGTGATAAATACTACCTAATTTTCAAGAAAATCGACTTGGGATAACAAAGTTCAATGCAAAAACGGCCTATGACTGGACTATATCAGAACATTTTCTGATCGGCACTTAAATAAATATTATACCAAAAATAATAAAAAATTTATAGTTCTAAAATAAGGCAGGAATACTTAAAAACATTATCTCAAACATCTTTCAATAGACAAACTGTAATGATTTTTTTACAATGAGATGAAAGAAAAAATAAATAGTCATACAAGTTTACCTTGATTGTTATTTTGTCGGTAATTCTAGATACACCGTGCATTGTGTAGAAAAACTATTTTCACTGCCGCATATAAGGAAAATGATTATTTATCGTTACTGAATGGTGGATTTATCGACTATGGTTTTGTTGCGACTCAAACTTTCAAACAGGTTGAAATCTTTTTGTATTCGGTCATTTATTTAAAAAGAAAACTAATAATGGGGTTTTAATATACCTACTATATTGAAACATGGACGTAGATACCAAATTCTTTTTAAGGGATACACCTTTTGATGGTTTTTTACTTTAGTGTTATCTATTTTGGAACTCAAATGTCAACTTTGTTATCGTACGAAGTATTAAGCTGAAATTTTTAATTTTTGTAAATGTATCGTTAAAATGTTTGTCAAATGCTTTATAAATGTTTAAAGTCATATTAGTTCGGCGAATGATGACCTCAAAATAAAGAATTCTCGGGTATATTACGAATACCACTTTTTCATTTGTTATTTTTGGGCCACTTTCCATTTCTTCTGTTGTTGTTGACTGTCTTTGATGTTACAAGATTTTATACATATTGTTTACATAGCTTACAGAAAGAAACGGAAGAGAATTCGGACGTTCGGGCAATGGAAGATATCCGAACAATAGGACAAATGGATATGAGTCTGATAGAAACAGAGGAGGAAATGGTTATTCGGGCAATCAAAGAGATCTAAAAACCAGAAGGCAAGAATATGCTCAAGAAAATAATGGGCATAGAAATGGCAACACACAGCATCGAGGACAGAACTCAGTAAAGTGTGCAAGCCACAAGAATGTAAAAGCCTTACTTGCCACGACAATCGTGCGCATAAAGGATTCCAAAGAAGGCTCTCACTTAATGAGAACACTAATAGACCAAAGTTCGCAATGCTCATTCATTACGAAACAAGCGGCGACAATCTTGGGAACGCAAATATAACCAATCCATGCTAGAATCTCAGGAATCGGTTTGACAGAAGAAAAAATATTGAACTGGAGCATGAAGCTCATATAAATTTTCAAAGTAACTTTGAAATGGAAACGGAGGCTTTGGTACTACCAACAATAACCAAATACTTACCAGAATTGGAAATACTATTAGAAAAATACAATCAAAGAAGTGTCTTGTTAGCAGACCCGCGATAGCAAAAGGTAGGATATTGATGAATGGTATGCATCGAATAAGTGGCTACTCATCCAAAACACAAAATTAGGGTGTGTAGTGTCAGAACTTACACAAGAAAAATATATATATATATATATATATATATATATATATATATATATATATATATATATATATATATATATAATATACATATATACTATATAATAGGAAGATGCTCAGTAGGAAGACCACGAAAACGATGGAACGACAACTTACTGGAGGCACATTGAAAAACAGACAGTCAGGTCTATATAGAAAGAAGAAGAAGAAGAAGAAGAAGAAGAAGAAGATAATTGTTCCACTTTTCGTCTGACCGGTAAAGACGTAACGGGGACTGAGGATCTACCGATTTTATATATTTAATTTGAAGTTTTTACTAAAAGGAGTCAATGACATAGTTTCTACATGATGAGTTTCTACAATTTCGCTTATGGTCAGTTCTGAAACAGCCAGCTGGCGCCATTCCACGCTAGTCTTGCTATTATTTTAAATCGAATAGTCACTGCACATTGCACAATATAATTCAGGATGAAGGACGAAGACAAAGACAGAGAATCACAACTAAAACCGCTCGATTGCCTCTTGCTGTCAATATAGAAATGAATCTTGCTTAATAACCATTTAAAATCCATTTGGATTAAGCATTTATTTGTTTTAATAACAAACTACGACCTTAATTCTAGCGGCTTGCAACCGTTAATTTAAATTAGTGCTTATAGTCAGCCGCAAGCAAAACATTCAAATTCGCGATTTAAACACATAGAGGTCATTGAAATCAGTCAAATTTAAAGAAGGGATGTCTACGAAACCGTTAAACGTAAGTTAAGGAAAGTGACTTGCCAAAACATGACATCAAACCAACATTGACAAAGGGTACATATGAACATGTATGTATAAATATTCCGAGATATACAGACAATTCCGAGTTCCAACATCGAAACGATTATAATACCCATGTTCGTCCGTCTAAAAATCTGGTCTACTGGCAAGAATCGATCCTACCGTAAACCGATAATCTCAACGGAAATAAGGACTCGTGCGACAATCGTAGTAAACTACCTAGTAAGTAAGTAGCCTAGTAAAGTCACATTGTTTTGAGCCTTTCGACTCCCAGAACTCCAAGAGATATCGTTGCCACCTTTGACTAGAAAGGATGGTAATCCCAGTGATGGTAGCTTCGCACCATTACCCGCTAAAGTAAGTGCGTCAACCAAATGTCAGGTTTACTATCGCAAACGACGAGTCATTAGTAGGGTAAAACTAACCTGTCTCACATATATATTGTTTGTTATTTCTTGACTGTGAATTTTTAAATAGAAACTTGTTTAATTCCTGGGTTTTGTCGGTCTGTTATAATTAAAACACTTAATTATTGCTCAAACGTTTCGGCCATTTGTCATTTTCAATAAACACTTAAATTATTTGAACGTTACATAATACACAATTATTTTCAAATATATACATATTTGAAAGATCTTGGATATCAGTCTTATTATTGATAGAATTTTGATCGTTTTTTATGTGGATCATCTCTAATAGATTTCCAAGGGAACTTGGAAATCTCCTGATAATGAAACGATTAACCAAATAGATCATATAATCATCGATGCAAGACACTGCTTTAACTTATTAGATGTTAGGTATTTTAGGGGAGCAAACATAGATAGTGATCACTGTTTAGTTAAAGCACGGCTTAAAGAGAGAACAAGTCGATCGGATAGCCAATCGGGCAGGGCGGCTGGCTTCTCCTTCGCTTCAATGCGAGAGATGTCAGTTCAAATCCCCGGCTCGGTGAATAGCAAACAAAAAGGCTAACGCAGTAGTTTAAAATTCTAAAATGAATCTGCGGCTTAGTCTAGAATATGCTGGTATCTGATCGGCCTATGGTGGAGCAGTACGGCAAGAGATAAGGGCTTGCGGCTAGGTGATACTCCTCCATAGATCCCTACCGGAAGGGCGTGGAACGCCTAAATACCGGGTATATATATATTAAAGAGAGAACATTCAATTAAAAAAAAAGATCGGGAAAAGGAGAGAAAAAATCGACATTAATAAACTAAAAGATCTCGACATTGCAAATGTATATACACAGCAAATAGAAGATCAAATAAAACAAAAAACTTAAAAGAAGAAGAAGACATTAACCAACTATGGGCAAATGTACGAGATATTGTGTTACAGAAATCCGTTGAAATATTGGGCAAAACCAACTCAGAAAAAAGAATTCATTGGTTCGATCATGAGTGCGAAATGGCCACAAATAGAAAGAACGTAGCATATCAAAAAACCATCGACGCAGGTTAAACGTGAAGAAAAAAAGAAGAGTATAGACGTGTTAGAAGACAGAAAAAACGTATCCATCGACGCGAGAAGAGGGAATACGAACAGAACACTCTCAATGAGATATTCGATATTTTATTCAATAAAAATGAAACGAGGAAATACTACAAAATCTTTGGCAATGTAATATTTAAAAGAATTAAAGATTTTACAAGGGATATTGTTGGTCAATATCAATGCGGATTTACTGCTGGAAAGTTAACTACACATCAAATTCAAGCACATAGGAAGATACTAGAAAAGTCACTATGATATATAACATAGATACACACCATCTCTTTCTCGACTTCAAAGCAGCCTATGACAGTGTGAATGCATTATGTAATGCAGTGGTAGACTTTGGGATCCCACCTAAGTTCATGCGTCATAATTGAAGGAGAAAATTCTACGTTCTTTGGCATTAATAATGGTCTAAGACAGGGGGACGCGCTGGCGTGTCTCCTCTTTAATATTGCCTTGAAAAAGGCAACCAGACAAATAAATATTAGAATGAATGGAACTATTTTTAATAGATAAACGCAAATTCTCGCATTCGCTGACGATATAGTTATAGTGGGCAGAAGTATGAGAGACATGGTGCAGTGTTTTAAAAGGCTTGCCGATGCGGCAAGTGAATTAGGACTTGTGGTAAACGAGAAAAAAACCAAATACATGTTGGTTTCTAGAAACTCCCGAAATATCCAACAAAGAATTCAAATTAACAACCATACCTTCGAGCAAGTCAAAGAATTCACATATCTTATATCGCTAGTAAACGCAACAAACACGAGAAGCGACGTAATAAAAAGACGCATAGCAATAGCAAATAGAACTGTTTACGGTCTCCAGAAACATTTAAAAAATAGAAATATAAAACGTGCAGTAAAGCACAATATATACAAGACCTTAATCAGACCGGTTTTGATAAATGGGACTGAAATTCGTTAAAGTGCAGAGACTTAGATGGGCTAAACACATTGCTAGGATGTCATATTACGAATACACGAAGAGATTAAAATTTTCAAAACGAGAGAACACAAGACGAAGAGGACGAGCTCGATGGATTGATGAGGTGGAAGAAGACCTACAGATTCTAAGGGTCAGAAGATGGAGGGAAAGTGTCAGAAATCGACAGGATTGGCGACTTTTTTGTGAAGCAGGCCAAGATCCACAACGGATTGTCGAGCCACCTATGATGATGATCTCCAATATGCATCTTTTGTTGTAGTTTTGTTTTTTTAAAAATATGTACATTTTAAAAATCAAAAGCATGGCTATTTTCCAGAGAATGCTTGGCTAAGGCTGTTGTGTTTGATTTATTGGTTAGTACACTATGTTTGTGTGCAACAACCCTTCTATGCAGATATTGATGTGTCTGCCCAATATATGTTGAATTGCAGTCTTTTCAATGTATTTTATAAAAAAAACCCAACTGATGATTTTTACATTTTGCCAACATTTTCGACATTTGTTCAGACATTAAGTGCTTTTTATAAGGGCAGAAATTATGTGGTGAAAAAATAAAACAGTAGAGAAATATAAATTTAATGTCATTGTATAATTAAATTTCGAATTGCTTGAATTTTTAATTATATGATTTTTTTCTAATAGGGGTCGTTTTCAGCACTAAAAAAAGTAACCAAAGGTACAAGTCCAAATTTGAAGTAGAGGGCAAGTACAAACTAAATCCAAATTTCCATGCTATTCATACAGCATGATACAAGATATTTATTGACATTGTTTTAATCATAACTTATCCAGGGGATGAGATTTAGGGGTGAAACTGTGATAAAATCTTAAATTATGTTGTGTAATGTTAATTGAAATTAATTTACTTCATTAAAAGATTATCTGAATCAATTACTAGGTTTAATTTACAATTATATGATTTTTTTCTAATAAGGATAGTTTTCACTCCTAAAAAAAGCAATCAACGACACAAGTCCAAAAGTGAAGTGGAGGGTAAGTAGAACCTAGATCCAAATTTTCGTGCAATTTGGTGATAACACGGAAAATTACACCATCACGGTAACAAAACACGGTTTCCAAGCAACTATAAACTACACAGCTCTTTTGTAATAATACTCTCATACAAAATAGTTCCATCCTTGTTTGTGGACCATTATGGAATCCAAATTGTTCTTTGCTAATATTAGTGTCTGAAAATTTTTGTGAGTCTATGGACAATGCCATATTTGGCAGCTTAACTTTCAGTAAATAATCATTTATTCAGTACAATTCTGTTATATTTGTAAACTCAAGTTCACGTGACATGATTGATGTTTTCAAACATGGATTCTAAATAAACGGTACGTATTTATTTCGTTAGAGTGTAAAAAATGTAAAAACCGGAATTATTAAATCCAATAATATTGGTTGCGTAGACACTCCATATAAACTGATCTGATACAAAGTAATGGTCCATAGGAAACGGCGCCTCTGCTGCTTATAATTTCACTAATGGTATGTGTCGGTGATCTGTTGTGACGATAAAACTTTCTTTAAATGATTCGCGTTCGTGAGATCATTATCATCTGCTTCATCTTCATCTGAAATACGTAATGAACACATGTTTTTTGTTTCGCAGAAGGATGTGTCAAGTTTGGAGAATTTCAAATTAATAGCACACAGACAGGCTGGGATTTCAACATAATAATCAATCATATTTGTTTTTTAATCGACTTATCGCGGTTTTATTAAAAAATATGTAAAAAAATTCAAATAATTGTCTAGAACTCGAATTTACAATTGTTTATTAAAAATTGGACGATGACAAGGTTGAACAGGGATATATTAGCGAAGACTCAGCAAGCGATGAAAAGCCGAATGTTGGGAATGGGAATAGACTTGAAAGACGGAAAGAAAACGTAAGTGTAAATTTGCAGGCCATAACATCAGACAGAAGGATGATAGATAGAAGAACTGCACTGGAGACCTTGGGAATCAAGACAACTCAAAGAAAAACAGATGAGGTGAACAGATGATTTAAAGAGACATGTCGCCATAAAATGGATGAAAATCGCAATAGATAGAGAAAAATGGGAGTCAGAGGGGGATCAAAGCAAGATTGTGTACTTCTCTCAATCATTCTCTAAATTTTCTTCTGTTGTCCTTGGCTAACGGACCATAAAATAGTAAAAAGGGGAGTAGGAGGCGAATGGTACCTTTGTAGGTGAAGATTAGGATCTATTAGTTGCTTAGGCGCCCTTTTTTGGTTGTGAATATATTCTAGTAGTCTGTTAACCTTCACACCGAAATTATAGAAAAATGTTAAAAATGCCGTGAACTGACAGAAAACTAAATAAATTAGGTCGAATTAACGTCACTCACTAGATTATTATTACATTTACGAATTTTGCATAAAAATTCACAGGGATTTGCATAAAATTTACTATTAAATGAACTAGTTTTTAAAAAAAACTTGAAAAAAAAAGTTTTATCAAGAATGAATTTTTGGCTAAAAATAAAAATTAACAAGTTTTCCTCTTGAGCATCCCATCCCAGAACACATTGGATGAAGAAAGGGGTATGTCACTATAAAAGATCAAATGATGGAGTAATGTGATATTCATACTATAGCGCAGATAGGGAATTTTTTGTATGAACATTAAGTAAAATGGTCAGCACTAAAAAAAACATTTCGGTGAATAATAAACAGCAAAAGGTTATGATAATGGTAGATCCGTACAGCGCCCATTTTTGAGTCCTTCATACACTTAGACCTCATAAGTAAAAATTATATATAATTATATAATTTTTACTATAAAGGTTGCTATAGGTTGCGCAAAACCTCTAGCGCAGATAGGGAATTTTTTTGTATTAAATAAAATGATCAGCACACTAAAAAAAATTCCGTGCATAATAAACAGCGGAAGCTTATGGTTACGGTAGGACCATAAGGATTGTTCTTCGGCGTTTCTGAAGCCTAGGCTATTCCGGGCTCCCGTATCTATTCGAATAGCAGGGGCTCCAAATCTGAGCTCTTCCTGCCGTTTCGAACGTCTAATTCTTTTGTTAGCTTGTGGCCTCACAGCAAGGCACAAGTCTCTTTAGGGATAACTCCTTAATTTGGCTCGGTTACATTAAGGCCGAACGCAAGATCTACTATCTCTGACAGGCCAGTGCCGAGCTATTTTCCAAAGGACATGTGAGGAGGATTCCTTCTCCTAATCACATAGACGGTACCGTGGGCCAGCAGATGTAGATGCCGCCTGAGGATACAGTGACCGGTAAGCATACTGATCACCAGAGAGTATCTTCTACTGTTAAAAGAAGTTGGACTATAAGACTTATATGGAGCCTTTCTCATACATTCACCAGTAGTCCATGAGTA
Organism: Diabrotica undecimpunctata; assembly: GCF_040954645.1. Taxonomy (NCBI): domain Eukaryota; kingdom Metazoa; phylum Arthropoda; class Insecta; order Coleoptera; family Chrysomelidae; genus Diabrotica; species Diabrotica undecimpunctata. The sequence continues at coordinate 37,394,494 of NC_092810.1, forward strand.
CTAGAATCTCCGCAAAATAAGTTCCTTGAGATTATTCTGAAGCTATTTTCTTGTGGCATTTTAAAGTAATTACTATTGAAATGGGAATAAGCCACAATTAAAGGTTAAAGTAAGTTTAATGACTTTTAAATTTTGACTTTGGAAATCGTTCTCAAAATACAAAAATTAGTAAATTAATTAGTTTAATTTAATAATGTTTGTATTTTAAGAACGATTTCCGAAGTTCAAATTGAAACATCAATAAACTTACTTTAATCTTTAATTGTGGCTTATTTCCATTTAAATAGTAATTAAGTTCCTTGAGACTACCTCGACCAGTAATGAAGGGCACTCCAATCACAGGTTCGGGTCCCAGAGGCAGAATGAATGAGTCCCTGCTTGTGAGCCCTTTATTTTCACACCTGTGTGTCCCGCTACCCATATCATGTTGACTCTATTGGTCAGCGCAATATCAGCCAGTGCTCTCTTGCACCCAAAAACCCGCTTAGAACTGACTTTTTGCGCTTCTAAAGCCCTTAGCGCTGCTTGACTGTTAGAGCACATAGAGGGTCCTACACGTGCAAGCCCTATCTATTATCTCCTGAACAGGATTGCAAATATCTGGTTTTGAAAGACTGATGTCTGGGAGCCGAGAGTCAAATCCGATCCAGCTACCAAATATTCCAACGCCTACCCGCTCATCAATCTTGGAGCCATCTGTGAACCAGGTGAGCCCTGCACTCATTCCGATGAATCAGTGCAGGTTTTCGTTCCATCCACTCATCCTGGTCAGAATATTTAAACAAGAAGGAGGATGAGAACTTAAGTTGAGAGCCCATGCTGTCCTGTACCGTAAAAAGCACACGACAACACTTAATAAACAGTAGATCAATTATGAGATTCCGTGAATCTTTCACCGATATTGATGTAGCCTTGAATTTCTTCGCCTTTCGAATAAAGCCGAAATAGACAGAAAAATCTTTTAATAAAACAACATAAAGGCAAATAGTAACATGTTTGCTTCAGAGACAATAATGATGTTATTTAAAAAAAATGGTATTCTGTTATAAAATGTTTGTTCAAATATTTATTTAAAGATTAATTATGACCTACTTACCGAATACACAAACATTATAACCTATAGTTCATTACCAATAACACTAACCGATTATAAACTAAAAAGAACAGAGTTGTCAAAATACTATTAAAACCTACCTTGATACATTTGCAAATAAATGTCAGTCAAATCATCAAAGACAAACAAAAATCAATTTAGCATACTGAACTCTTATCTGTCTTATCATCTGGATTGTTATTTTTAGGCGGTTTAATTAACAAAGAGTACATAATGTAAATTAACAAAAGTATGACTGAATAGATATGAAACTTTGTCATAGGTACCTTTATTTATTACATAATTTGTGATTAATGTGTGGTCAGGAGATGAGTTCTTTAATTCCGCAATAATTTACCAATTTTGGAAAAAAATATTTTGAACGTCACGGCATACCTTGATTATTAACCTAGTATCTATTTATAGTAGTTTATGATGGATGTTTATGTTTAACTTTATGACACGCTGACTAAATTGGCAAAATATGTAGAATTTAAATGTTCACATCTAAAAAAAAAATACCAATAGACTAAAGAGTTCAAAATTTCTGTGCCAGTTCGGAAAAGACCTCATATATATATATATATATATATATATATATATATATATATATATATATATATATATATATATATATATATATATATTTATTTCTTCTTTATTTTTTAAGCCCTCTTGTCTATTCGGATTGCCTATTATAGATCTCTCCTAATTCTCGTCATTCATCTCTGTTGTTTGTAAGACGTTTCCACATTGGCCATGCAGTTCTTTTAATATCGTCGCCCCATCGCATTTGCGGTCTTCCTCGTGGTCTTTTCATCCGTAAGACGTTCGTTATGTCCAGGCCATTTCCATTTCAGTTTAGCTGCCAGTTCGACAGCATCTTTTATTTTTGTTCTGTTACGAATGTTTTCATTGGTTTTATGGTCTTTGAGTGAGATACCCAGCATCTGTCGTTCCATAGCTCTCTGAGTTTTTCTGATCTTCTCCATGTTTATTTTAGTTAATGTCCAGGTTTGAGCTCCATATGTAAGTGCAGGTAGGTAGCAGGAATTAAATACTTTGGTTCGCAGTCTTTGAGGTATATTTAGGAATATTCCTACATATCAGTATTAGAAATAACTGACTACATACCATCAATTACATTTTATAGATCAATTTACCATGTTCCTGATTCTTTCTCAATTCTCTACTATTAATTCCATCTTTCCACTTTATAATATGTATAATACTGTCATAATAATTGTTTATTTTACCTTATTCACTAAAAATTGTACAATGGGAATTCACTCTATAAAATATTGCGGTTACCATAACTCCTAAATAAAAATCAAACTAAAATGTCATGTATTTAGATATGTTAAAAAGATTTAAATTTTTAATCTTATAGTTGTAAGTATTGAAATATTCACTTTGTTTATATATTATAATTAATTATTCTAATAAATTTATAGTTTTCTCCTGAAGAAGTCACAAAATCGTGACGAAATATTGGGACAGAACAAATAGAGTTTCATTTTCTACAGACCGATTGCTGATACTATAAATCAATATATATATATATATATATATATATATATATATATATATATATATATATATATATATATATATATATATATTAGAGTTTTGAGTTTCTTGAACCATACTATATTTAATATAAAATTAGTATTTCTTAGGTTTAGGTTCAATAAATTATATTACATGCGGAACTAGATTTTATTTTCCATAGAAATCAACGTTTTGGCAGGAAACCCTGTCAAGATTCAAAACGTAAAACGGGACAGACACATTAATGAATCATTAATGAATCAATAGTTTTGCTACGGCTTTGCGTGTACGAATTGGTATCAATAGACTATTATAATGATATTTCTGTATGCCCTACGTCTTCAGATAGTCGGGTAAATACAAACTCATAAACAGAAAGCCAGCGAATGTGTCTTGCTTTTTCCACTTCTCCAGTGGTAGGTTCAAAAAGCGCCACCTATTTTGGTAGTTTTAAACGAAAACGACTATAGTTTTCTGTCCTTTTGAGCTGTACGAAATGTGTAAAAGATTTACAAATTTCAGCAAGAGCTTTGCTACAGCTTTGATGAATGGAGACGCCAAGTAAATGTAAAATAAAAAAAAAAATAAAAAAAAACTGCAAAAGAAGCACAATTCGTCAAACTTTCCGTGTATTAATTGGTATCAATATATTGTTATAACGATATTTCTGTGTGCCCTACGTCTTCAGACAGTCGGATAGATATAAACTCATATACGGAAGGAAAGCAAATGTGTCCTGCTATTACCACTTCTCCAGTCATCATAATTAACCTGTATGCGTCCACTGCTGGATATAGGTCTCCTTCAGATCTTTCCATCTGTCTCTGTCTTGTGCGGCTTGCATCCAGTTATTGCTAACATGCTTCAGGTCGTCAGTCCATCTAGTTGGTGGGCATCCTCTGCTCCGTATTGGTTCTTGCCTTGGTCTCCACTCTAAAATCCGTTTTGTCCATCGGTTGTCTGATAATCTGGCGACATGTCCTGATCAATTCGATTTTAACGACGCGATTTTTTTGATGGCGTCTGTTGTTTTTGTTCTATTATTCTACGACGTATTTCTTCGTTTAGGTTTCAGTTGAGACACTCAACATCTGACGCTCCTTAGCCATCTGAGTCACGTGAATCTTATCAACTACTTTTTTTGTGAGTGTTAATGTTTCCGCTCCATAAGTGAGTTCAGGTAACACACATTGGTCAAAGATTTTCTTTTTGAGGCATATGGGTAGATCCGATTTAAATACATAGTTTAATTTACCAAACGCTGCCCAGGCTAATCCTATGGGACGTAGGAGCTTACATGTCTGGGTATCTCTGTCCAACCGAATTTCATGTTTTAAGTACTTATACGATGTAGTCTGCATAATATCTCTTCCATCAACAGCAATATTTCGATTTAGCACCAGATTAGTCATTATTGGCGTCTTGTTCATATTAATCTTTATCCGACCTCCAAGTAAGCGTGATAATTTTTCAGACAATATTATTGCCTCATCCATACGATCAGCTATAAGGACTATGTCATCTGCAAATCTCAAATGACTGAGCTTCTCTACATTTATGTTGATACCATGCTCGTTCAGATGTGCCTTCTTACAAGTATGTTCTAAAAGCGTCGTGAATAGCTTTGAAGCCTCTTTTGGAGCTGGAGACGGTGAATCCTTGTCGTACTCCTCGCTGTATACAGAATTTATTTGTTTCTTGTTCAGATAGTCTTACGCTAGACGAACTTTTTAATAAAAAAACCAAGTTTAACTCCAAGAAATTTTACTACAAAAACATAACAGCAAAAATCTACAGCAGAAATGATAAATCGTATGTTAAGTTATTTTTGGACATCCTGTCCATCTCTCTGTAGGGCTGTTACCAAAGGAACTGTAAATATCATCAGCTATTTATACAGCAAATTCTATTCTGCTGAGTGTGACACATCCTGTACAAACAGAGTGGCCCGTTGAAAACAGTTCGATATTTTTTAACGATACCGACATCTGTCATTTGCCAATCCCCTATTTTCAGTTCTACAACCTTTATTTTTAAATAATGATCTACAACCATTAAGGAGGCCACTGGATGAAGTATTGAGGCATAATCTATATTGCGTATATTGAATCCTAGACGGTTTCGTTTATTTTTCATCATTCTATTTAGAAATTTTTTATCTATTTTTCCCTTCGCTTTTCTTTTTCTTAATCTTGTTTGATCTCAGAGTTTCAACCGAGGAAGCCTTGTATTGTAACGCTCTTGGAGGCCGGATATTGATGTCCGACCTCCATGATATTATGTTTTGTTATTTCTATCATTGCATTAATCTTTAATACAGTGGTTCCTCGTTGCTTTTTCCGTTTTATTGATTCCTCCAGTAGCTGAATTCTATATCCAAGAATAAAAGAATGCCCAACTACTTGCTAGCTTTTACCAGTAAATGAGGGATACCAGCATTCACTCAGTGATCTCACTCTGTAACGGCTACCACCAGGTTGTGACAGTTGCGACGCATTTTTTTTAGAACCTTTCGTCTCTTTTGTTTTTTCCCAATATTCCTTAAAATAACTAGTATAAGCGTACCTAACTTTTTATATTTCGCTCTATATGTTTTATATTAATAAACTTTACCTTCTAGTATGCCTTTGCATTTTCATATCGGCGTCATCTTTCCATATGTTACTATATCAATTATCCCAATTACACTCATTATTAACAAATACAAATGCCGTAATTTTTTACGAATAATTTGTCATAATGCTTCGAGCCAGTCATTTCTTTTTCTAACGACATTTGATCTTCTATTGGGCCAATTCACATAATTAACGCAAGCTTAATAACATGCAAAATGAAATTAAATCTTAATTGATTCTGGTATGTGATTGACAGGACCGTAATAAATAACATTTGATAGCAACAAGGCTAATAATTGCTACACAAATAGTTGTACATAAACTCTGCTACAATGGAAGAACATCATATTTAAAAAAACAATCAGAAGTAATAAAATTCACAAGTTTGTTACCAGAAGGCTGTCTTAATTTCGTCTTCCTAGACTAGGTATAGATCTGTACAAGTTTCGTAAATCAAATATCACTAAAGTATATCTATGGAGGTTGCCAAACTAAATAATCAGCGGGGTTCAATGAAGAATCTAAACTCCTACTTAGAAGATATGAGAAGCTTACGGCGTTGGGCTTCCACTACAGTAGCTCAACTGGGGTTTAGGTTGACATTTTGCAACCAAAATAAATACAAATGGTACTTTTCTACCTTATTACAAACTTCAACGTGCTTACAATGGACCCAGGTCCAGCAATATTACTTACTTGATTGAAATATAACGCTTTGTATTTACATTCTTCGCTATTAAATATGCGACTTAAAAAGAATACTATAGTAAATATCTAATTATTTACAATAACAGTTTGCACTTTCTTGTTTCTTATTATTTTACCAATATCACGTTCGGCATTTTCCTAATTTTTTATCCGAACGCATGTAAAACAATTTATTTTGCATTTACTAAGATTTCATAAGATTTCTAAAGATTTTGTTTCCTTACATTACAACTGTATGATGATGACCCTTTTACTAGGCTAGGGAGAACGTGCTGCATGCGATATCCATTTATGGTTCCGTATGATAGCCCAGGCGAAATGAGTTAAGAATAATCTCATTAAACAATGAGATATTTATTTAAAGAAGATTACAATTAGGATCATACATCAAATATAAAATTATAAATTTATTATACCTAATAAATATAGGTAAACTCCTGGTCAGTTATTAATCTTAATGTTTACTAATTGGTTAAATATTTAAATATAATGCAATATTTTAATAATAATGTAAAATTAGCTCGAGACAGCTTGAAGGTGTCTGAGAAAAATAATTTGAAGCAATTAAAGATCATTTAGGAGTAATTAAATTAATATGACATCTGCTATAAACATTGATTAAGAGATTTTTATTAAAATCCTTACAGGAACTTAGTTTCCTTGTGGATATTTATTAAGAGGTATCTAATATAGAGGTATAAAAATTTGGTATGGGTTCTACATTCTACATTCTACATTATGATAAGAGGCGTCGTCTATTATCAATATCCTTTTTTTCGGAGCATTAGAATGAATTTTTCTTTTAATTAGTTAATAAAATTGGTGCTATTCAGTTTCTAGTGGGGGTATCCGCTTGTTGTCCCTGATTTTAAAAATGGTAAGGCACGAATCCTGTTTTACCCTATATCCTAGAACAGAACAGACGCGCCTAGGAGTTGATTACAACGATCCCGCCGCACCGGCAGCCAACCTGACAGAAGTCACACCCGATCAGATAGCCCTCCATCTCTTCATAAACGGTAGTCTGAGATCAAAGAAAACCAAGGTGAAAGTCCAACGAAATATCGACGAAGAAAGAGATGTTGTTCTAGGTACTTTATTTTGTCTGAAGGAGATAAGAAACTTCAAATAATCGAGAATGGAAGAAATCTTTGTCAAACTGGTGTCCACATAAAAAGTGAAAAAACTAATCTAAGGAATCTAAACCACGAAATAAATCGGAGATGTAATGCTAACAAACAACAATATTATAACAATATGTGCAATCAAACTGGGAGCCACGATCAAAACAGATAGCCAAGAGACATAACTGTCTGTCTAAGACCACACGAGAACCCTAAAAACAAATAGAGATGATATAACAGAGACATGGAGATTATTAGACTGTCAATATCTACATTTATTAAGATGACCAGATGGAACATATCCAGCTTAACTTGGAGGAAATCGAAGAAGAAGCGGTAAAGAGAAGTAAGGCTAGCAATCAATAAATGCTAAAACTAGAGTCGAGAGATTTACGTTGCCATAAAGTATATCTGTTTAAAACTTTAACATCATATAAACTTATCAGCAACAATGTAATAATATATCAAATTTTTATAACATTTAAAGGATTTTTACCCACATAATTTAGTGTCTTTCATATATACCTGATAACAGCACTGATGGTTGACCTCAGTCCGAAGACGTCATGTGATGTAGCTCGAAAAGGTTCTTTTTAAATAAATATACCCAACTTTTTATAAAGAAAATAGCCCAAAACAGAAACTTCCAAACATTAAAGAATATGAATTATTATATGACCAACATCTTTTCGACATACAATCTCATACAATCTGTGGCGACGTGACGAATTTGTTCATTTAAAAATGTAACGAGATCCATTTATAACTTCATATAAACATTTAAAGGGCGCCTGTGGGCACAGTTGATTAATTATTTTCATTGTAGCAAGCACATGTTTTTGCAGTGCGTCGTCATTTTTTCAACTGTTTTTAAAAATTAAAATATAATTGGCATGAAACGTGAAATTTCGTCTCCTAAGTTGTTGTTTGCACCATCATCGTCACCCGGAACTATAGCCAGTATCGCCTATTCCAGTGGTGCAGGCGGTTCGTTCTTTTCTTTTATACAGTGAGCGAAATTTTGAAGGAAGATCGCATAGGAAAATTTTAAAGGAAGGAACCTATCGCATGTTTACATGTGGCATTTGATAGAAAAAGTAAAATTATTTTTTGTAAACTATCTAAAACACACCTCAGTGTATACATGTAAGTCACTAGCATACCAAGATAACAATTAGATCTAAAATTGCATCCAAATGTTTAATCAAAGAAAATATTTGTTCAAACTTATAGGTACCACCAAACATTGTCAGGATTTTAAAGTCAAATTTTCTTATTTTTTGGTCTTAAACAGGCAAGTATTTAAAAAATTCGAATGTAGAGGCAATGGAATTTCTATGACGTTGTAAAGAGTTGCGTAGATATAACTGGCAATGATGCACTGGAAAGTTAAAGTGAAAACTGAAAAAGTTTCACGACACATTAATTACGGTTCCGTATAATAGCCCAGGCGGAAGTTTACCCCTTATTCATTCTTTACTTCTTTAAAAATTATTTTTATTGTAGGTCTTATTTGCCAGAAACATCACAAACATTGGCTACTCTTTACTGCAAACTCCTCATGGGGATAGTTAGGGATTCTTGTTCCTTTTCTTTTTTCATAAAGTGATTTACTTCTTCTTTTTCTTCTTTTATGTCTACATGACTGTACGTTTTTCAATGTGCCTCTAACAAGTTAAGGAATTCTGTTTTGTTTTATTATACACACTGATATACATTGCATATAATTTTTCGACCTTGACTATGAATATCTTTTCTGGAAATACTTATGTTTTGACGACATTGCTATGATAACAGAAATTAAAAATTAGTTAACAGAAAGAAAAACAAAAAGAGAAATCAAACGATTTCTACCGGGCGAAACCGAATTCAAATTTTTACCACTGTGCTTTCTAAAACTTGCAAAGCAAACAGCTTGATAAATTACTCGGCAAGGGAATCTAAAATTGCATTCCACATGCCGTTCATCATGGTCAAAATTCGTAGTGAATTCAGTTTCTGGTACTCCAAACGGAGTAAAGTAATAAAACATAATGACGGTATTAGATTTTTGTTTCGATACAGGGCAGCGATAAGCCGCTTATACGTATTTCGACCTCTTTAGGTCTCCTCAGAACGGTATAGCCACTGCTCTGAACCAAAACAAAAATACCGTTCTGAGGAGACCTAAAGAGGTCGAAATACGTATAAGCAGCTTGTCGCTGCCCTGTACCGAAAAAAAAAACTAATACCGTCATTATGTTTTATTACTTTATTATATATAGAAAATCCATTACCTCTACCAACACTATCCAGTATTTTTTTTAAATAGATCTGACACTGAATCTCAATTACTTTCATCCGCAAGTGAGAGAGAACTTGATCAATATCGAGGGTAAAAAACCAGTAAATAAAGAACTTCCGTTCGGAAATCGAAACATCAAAATAAATGTATTTTCAACTGAAATTCTGGTTAATTCCCATTAAAATAGTAAATAAGACCCTAGTAGAGTATCTAATTTATTGGTACTAAATTCTGACAAATGATAATTGAGTTTTAAAGACACCACTTGCCAGGTTGTGATTATAGATAAATTATTGAGTTCTATGTTAATAACACACATAAAGTCAAATATTCATAGAACGAGGAACTTGTTAAAGTATCCAATAAATCCAATAATCCTTTACGTTGTAAAGTGAATATTCAAAATTTATATGTAGTAAAAAAGTATTTTTACCAAATTTATGTCATTATATGTATTTGAAATATAATAACGTTAAAGCTTATTGATCTTTTAAAAATTATTGAAATTTTACTGTTTTTCATTTGAGTTGTCAGGTAACATTTTAATATGACAAGTAGAAATGGTCGATATTATATATCGTTAATTTAAAGAAATATAACCCTAGGATAAAGAAAAAAAAAACGGGTGTGGCAGTCCAGTGGGACTGCCGGTAGAAGTTATACTTCTATACACGCGTTCCTCGTTACAAATTTATATGGGAGTCAATCTGCACAATCATTACATATGTAATGCTATAGGTAAGAGAGAACAGAAAGAGAAAAATAATTAGGTATACAGGTATATGGTGCATCGTTTGCTGTATATAAATATTTGACCTGTAATAGGAGTATAGTAAGTAAATGAAGGATTGAATCAATCCTTGATTCATCAATGATTGATCAATTGAATTAATGAAAATATATATTTTTATTTTCATATATGTATAAAACGAGTTGAACGCAAAAAAATTTTTGTACACATACTCTGCAGTAAAGTTCATTGTTAATTTTGTTATTAATATAAAAATACAATACAATGCAACATAGTTCAATATCATAATACAATACTTACGCATTATGTTTAATTTACCATGATAACAATATTAATAAAAAAAATATTGTTTGGTGATACAACTATCAATTTATCTGACATTGACAAATACAATATTTAATTGTTGTTTGTTGTATATATAAGTACAAATTTGAAGTTTCTTGAGATATTAGTTTTAATTTATAATTTAACATGTCTAACGAGGCTTGTTACTACCGTGCAAATTTCCGATTCACTCCCGTGCAAATTTACAAAGTCGAACGCGCGTATAGAAGTATAACTTAAAAAACAAAGAACTCGGATTATGTTGTAAATTTTCATTTTATTTTAAAATTCAGCATTTTTGCGTATATACATATATTTAATAAAATTAAGGTGGGGTTTTTAAATATTTCAAAAATAAAAAACGAAATTCATATTGAGATTCGAACTCACATACACCAGCGTATGAACCAAACACGTAAAATATTTGCCAATTAGACATGAAACAAACGTATTTCAAAATTGACAGTTCTCGGTCATACAGTGATTTATTGAGACTATTATTTTGAAATACAAAAGACTAAAATAATTATGAACATTTAATAAAAAATATAAAACATATCACATAAATAATAATATTAATAAATATTATATTATATATTATATATATATATAATAAATATAATATTAAATATATATACAAAAGGAACATTTTTATTCCCGAGAGAGGAAGACAGAGAAAATATATCTTCAGTCTCTCTCTTACTCATATCTTCCATATATGTAATAATTTCACCGATTCACTCCCGTGCAAATTTCAAACGTGAAGCGCGCATATAGAAGTATAACTTCAAAAATAAAAAAAATCAAAGTAAAATAATGAAGAAGAGATGAGTTTATGGATCGGATAGAGTGGTTTATTGATATGAATACGTTTAAACCAGTTCAAAGATCCTTATTAACATCTATATTTTTATTATTGATTTGTTTTTGACATCGTTTCCAGACTCTGTACTTGTTTTTATAAAATTTTTTGGCTGATAAAATATTTTAGTATTATCTAATATAAACAATTTTCCATATTGTAAATATTTAACAGATGTGGATGAAATACGCGACATAAATAAAAGTAGCAAATCTAAACTTCAGCAGAAAATTTAATTATATTTTGTAAATTATTTATATAAGATAAAGTTATTTTCCTAGGAAATACATAAAGCTGATATATAGTTATGACTAGAAAAGTAGACACTTTTGAATATTGCCGGGTAATTTAGAAGTTATGCAATTACATATTGTGAACCAAAATCCATCGTTAAAGATGTATATCCATCCAAAGGCACCACAGTCCAAGTCGGGCCTTGGCCTCCTTCAGTAAGCTTCTCCAAAGATCTCGATCTAGTTCTGGTCTTTTCTAGAATGTGCAGATTTTTGACATCGTGCTCTTTTTTGATCTTCCAACTAGTCTTTTTCCTTGCATTCTTGGGTTTATTAATTTATTAAGCTATTTTAATATTGAGCTGTCATATAGAAAAATATTAGCAGTAGATGAGCATCCTGGACGGAAATTACTCTGTTCTTCTGAAGTTCGTAGCTGTTCCTCTATCCTTTAACGATTTTTCCATACAATCTACCCACTGAAGGTGTGACGCATATTTCCCTTTTTTGTTTTTCTTTTTATACATGAAGCCAGGAATGTCTCCAGGCCAGTTGGTCTTGTTTGTCTCTTTTTGTTTCTTAAATGGGGGAGTATATAGCTATCTTTTTTCTTTCGTCGTTTTCATTCATCTATTTGTATTGGTTCTATCTTCACCATTTCATGTGCATTCTGTTTAAAGTTCCTCAACGTTTTCTTTGTTGCAAACAAAAAAAAACAGGCACTGTGCTTATCAAATTAAATTTCGGCACTGTGGTCATCAAAATGCAATGACTCTAGTAAAGTGGAAGAAAGTTCGTGTAACTTACTTTATTACTCTGGATCTTAATATAAATTCAAGAGTTGGACAAAGATATGATCTCAGATTTGCCAAAGATCGAGCAACTCTCAGGCTTATCCAGGTAATATAAATGTGTAAAACTATATAAATTACATTTGTTGGTGGTATTCCTCTAAAAAATAAAAACACTGTCTCTACACAAATAAATTCGGCAAACAAATCTCGGGAGATTGATTGTATTCATCATCATCACTGGCTCGACAACCCTTTTTGGGTCTTGGCCTGTTCCAGGATTCTTCTCCATTCTGTATTGATTGTATTACTCAGAATAAATCGGTGTTTAGCTTAGAGATTGATACGATATTATTATGACTGTATATTACTATACTTAACAAAATTAAACAAATCGCCAGAAGTGAAGCTTTTCTATTCAGAAAGTTACCATTTCAAACACATGGTCAAATTTTCTAATTTATTAATTAAAAAAAAAGCAAATCTGTTGCGCTTTTAAAAGCTATCAAAGGACAGTAAAAAAAGGTTTCAAAGTGACATGGGACAATCAGTAGCGCCATGTCCTGAAGAATTTATAAAAAAAAATAAAAAAGAAAAAAAAAATATGCACTGTATTCGAATTTTGTCGAAATGCATTGTTGTCTTTGTAAATTCTTATATAAACTGCTTGTAGTGAACCCAAGTTATGACGTATACAATATAATTGAACGTTGAAGGAATACAATAACATACCAGCAAACGAATGGAAAAGATACCTGACGGAACTGTTTAAAGGAAAGAAAAATAATAATCAATATAATAATGTACCTGAATTAAGACATGAAATAGAAATCAGTTTTCAGGAAGTAGAGATAACCATAAATTCGCTTAAAAATAGAAAGTCGCCAGGACGAGACGGAATAACCAACAAGCTTCTAAAACATGGAGGAGAAAGTATAACCCTAGAGATGACAAAACTTATACAAAAACTAATATTGCACTGCAAGATACCAGACGCATGGAGAAACAGCATGATGATACCAATGTTCAAGAAAGGAGATAAATAAGACCCCAACAATTATAGAGGTATAAATCTACTAAACACCGCACTTAAGCTTCCACAAAAGTCCTAAATAACAAAATCAATAAACTAACAACTTTATCAGATAAACAACAAGGATTCAGATCCGGAAGATCCGGCGTAGACGCCGTATTTGTACTAAGACAAATCACAGAAAAAGCCATCGAGTACAATAAACCAGCATATCTACGTTTTATAGACCTGACAAAGGCTTTTGCAAATACAGGAATACAGGCAAAGATAAATGCAAAACTAACACAGTGTATACCAGTACAAAGCGAAGTCAAACAGGGTGACTCTTTAAGCTCACTTCTCTTTAATATAATAATGGACAAAATAATACAAGCAGTACGTAATGGTCATGGTGAAGAAGAATGGGGAACAAAGAAATCCAAATATTGTGTTATACATTAATTGCCGAGACAGAAGACGAGCTCCAAAGATTAACACACATCTTCAATACAACAGCCAAGAAATACAATATGATAATATCAGCAGAAAAAACCAAATGTATGACAACATCTAAATACCCACTACGATGTAAAATCGAAATTGATGAAAAAATAATAAAGCAGGAAGCAAGGTTTAGATATCTGGAAATAGATATAACTAGTTACGGAGACGTTGAAGAACAAGTATGACAACAAAGCTTAAAAGCAAGTAAAGCGGCGGGATCTCTTAATGACACAATCTTTAAGAACAAACACCTAAGACAAGACACAAAAACAAGAATTTAGAAAGCAGCAATTAGACCTATACTAATATAGACGAGGAAACAAGACCTGACACATCTAAAACGAGACGACTACTAGAAAAAACAGAGATGAAAATCTTCTTCTCATGCCGCCGATCCAAATGGCAATTTTAGTTTTGGAAACTGCTGCGCGAAAGATTTCTGCGGATGAGCGGTCGAACCATCTCCTCAGGTCTTTCAGCCACGAGTTCTGGTGTCCTCCTACTGATCTTTTGCCCTGTACTTTTCTTTCCAGTATAACATGAAGTAATTCGTATCTTTCGCCCCTCAACACATGACCCAAGTATTGCATCTTCCTCTCTTTGATTATTCTTAATAATTCTTTTTGTTTACATATGCGACGAAGTACTTCGACATTAGTAACTCTTTGTACCCCTGGAATTCTCAACATTCGTCTGTATATATACATCTCAAAGACATCTATCCTTTTTTCTATTTCAGAGTCCATTGTCCAACTTTCACAGCCATACAGTAAGACAGAAAAAACGTAACATCTGATCATTCAGATTCTAAGCTGCAGATTAAGGTCTGATCTTGTAAAAAATGTTTTGATACTTATGAATGCTTTCCTAGCTTGTTCGATTCTTGATAGGATTTCGATTTTTGGATTACACTGACTATTGATATTTGCTCCCAAATATTTTATGAAATTTACCTGTTCTATTAATTGATCATTGGCATACACATGTACGTTTGTTGGTGTCTTTGAAAATACTAAAGTTTTAGTTTTGGAAACGTTTAGATGTAAACCGAACATTTTGCTGTGGTGAACTACCGCATTTATTATATTTTGTAGGTCTTGTGCGTTGCTTGCTATTAAGACAGTATCATTAGCATATCTGATGTTGTCTATGCTGATTCCGTTAATCTTAATTCCGCCTTGGACCTCGTCTAATGCTTCTCTAAATATAGACTCCGAATACAAATTAAACAGTAGCGGTGATAAGACGCAACTCTGTCTCACTCCTCGTCGGATTTGTATATCTTCCGATGTTGTGTGCTCTATTTCAATTATTGCGGTTTGGTGCCAGTATAGTTCTGAGATAGTTCGCAAGTCTTGTACGTCAACTCCAGTTGTTCTCAGAATTTCGATCATCTTTTGATGGTTAATGCAGTCAAATGCTTTTCGATAGTCAATAAAACATGCATATACATCTTCATTTATGTCTCTGCATTGTTGCGTTAACACATTTAAAGCAAAAAGAGCCTCTCGTGTTTCCAATCCGTTTCGAAATCGGAATTGAGTGTCACTCATCTGGAATTCGCACTTCTTGTAAATTCGTGTATGGATAATCGCATTGTGAGGAATTCAACTTTTTTGGTAATGCTACGAATGTTGATTTTAGCCAGTCTGTTGGTATTTTACCTGTGTCATATATTTTATTGAATAGTGCTGTTATTAAGTCTAGGCTTTTACTTTCGTTATCTGCAATTAGTTGTTGTATTTCGACATTAATATTGTCTGGACCGGTGGCTTTTCCATCTTTCTGAGATTTTACTGCATGGATCACTTCTTCTTTGGTTATTTCTGGGCCTTTTGCATTTATTCGATCATCTGTGGATGGTGGAGAACAAGGTCTATCGTCGTCAAAAAGAATTTGTATGTATTCTTTCCATCTATCTAGTTTGTCTTTTGTACCCATAATTATTTCGTTATTATCATTTTTTAATATTGTTGCTTGTCTCTTTTTGTGTCTACCTGTCATTTCTTTTACTTTTTTATGAATATTAAAGGTGCCGTATTTTTCCCGAAGTTGTTCGATTTCTAGGCATTTTGTTGACATCCAGTTTTCTTTCGCCTTCCTGTATTTTTTTCTAATGATTTTGTTGATTCGCTTGTCTTCTATTGGGCTTGTTTTATGCTGTCGTCCATGAGGTCCATGATCTCTTGCGTTATCCATTCTTGTTTTTTGTTGTGTTTTATGAACCCGATGTCTTCTTCTTGTATCTTTGTTATTTTTGTTTATAAAGCAGTCCATGTTACTTCAATGTCTGTCTGTACCAAGTTTTCGATCGTTTTTATTTTTTCTTCAAGCTTGATACTTATTTCTTTTTTCTGTTCAGGGTTCTTCAGTTGTGAGATGTCTATTTTTCTTGTCGCTGTTTTCTTTTTGACTTTGAGAAATCTTTTTGATCTAAAATATCCGAGATGAAAATACTCCGACGAATGTCAGGGAAAAGTCTGTTCGATAGGGAGAGAAGTGAAAACATAATAGCATGCAATATAGAAGACATAAATGGATGGGTGACAAAACAAAAACAGGAGTGGAACACATTAGTAGAATGGCAGAGGATAGGATAGTACGAATAGCACGAGATAAGTCACCAAATAGACTAAGAAGTATTGGAAGACCAAGAAAAAGATGGTGCGATAATTTAAACAATTTACGAGGCTAATATTCAAGAATAAACAGGCTTTAAAGCCTACATACAAGAAGGAAGAAGCAGAGGAAGATCAATATAATTTATCGATCAAAGTTCAATAAAATATTAATTTATTACAGTTCAGTAAGATTAATGCTCAGAAATAATCAACATGAGAGATCTATTGTCATTTTGCATTCATTTCACTATATATCCCTAATCCTTTGCATTGTTGTAACACCAACGTTACAATTTCATTACTATCTTAATAGAACTTTCAATTGTTTCCATAAACATTACTCAATCCCATTATGATCTTATCTCGTTGAGGACGGTCGTACTGAGGCGAGAATAATTGTATGAAAGTGTACCACCCCTTATATAGGAACGCGTCCACCGCCCATGGGTTGTGAATATTTTTAAACGACACGATGCACACGTAAGAAAGAAAGAGACACGTTTAATTTCAAAACAAAATTCCTCGAAGTCAGTCACCTGAGAGCTAGTTGCTCCTTGAAAGTAAGCAAGTAGGTGCATATATCGTGTTATGCCGACATACAATATGGGATTTAAATACGGGGAGATGAAGAAGAATGATATTTTTATGCGGTTATGTGTAATCGTAAAACACAGTTAAAGTTGAAAAGAATAAAAATCATAAAGACATTTTTAAAATAGTCATTTTTTTTGTCCAAAATCCATCTGTGGTGTTCTTTTACGATTGCTACTTGTCTGTTTGCCTGCGTTTAGAAATATGTATCAAACTCTTTCGTCTTGCTTACAGTACTTCATTTTATTTGTCAGTCAAAAGGAATGTCAGTAAACTGATCTTTAGCGTAAGATCACGTAGGATCTTTTTGACCATTGAGTTTGCGTTCCTTGTGTGGAACTCTAAAATAATAGAGTGATTATTGTCGATCCCACTCTCATCTTGTGGATGTCTCTTGTCGTCAACATAAACTAAAAACCCCGCTTCTAAAAGTGGTTGATTATGAAAGAATTAACTGAAGTAAATTGTAGATTTTGAGTTTCAAATTACTTTATTTTATTTAAACACAGTCGATCCAAATGGAAATTGTTGCACGAAATTGCTGCACGAAAGATTTCTGTAGATGAGCGGTCAAATCATCTCCTCAGGTCTTTCAGCCACGAGTTCTGGCGTCTTCCAACTGATCTTTTCCTTGCACATTACCTTCCAATATGACTAACAAATTTAACAAATCACTAAATTTAAAACTTAACTTCTTTGCTATGTTTTAATGCGTGCATAATAATGCCCGGTAAAAGCGAAATGATTTTACGTAGATCGTGGTGATTGTCCCACTTGGGAAGTGAGAATGTGAATGTGTTGTTAGCGCTCAAAATGAGCAATTTATAGGGAATTGTAGCAACGGTATATAACGTATTTTTAACGGACTTTAACGAATCCTTTTAATGAGCCCTTTTATTGTTTTCTAGTTTGGAAACTGAAAGCAATAAAACTTTTTTATAATGGACTGTTAAAACCTTTTAGAAACATAAAAAATACAAGTGAGTGATTTATGGCTTATAGTTACATATTAAAAGTTAATAAAGATGTTTTGTGACCAACTATTAAAATATTTTAACGAGAAATAGATACACAAGTGTCATATCAGGTTACAATGCAGGCATCAAGGGTCGCTACAAATTACTTGTTTTTGGAGCGATTTAAGTTTTGATTGAGCTTGACCTAAATTAACTGACGATTCAAATATACACAAAAAATAAGTCTGAAGTTACAGATGTAGATGAAAAAAAAAACAGAGATTTATGAGACATTTAATGAACGTGAGGGTGGTGATTTAGACACACTGGAGGATTTAGACTGCTTCTAGATTTATCCAATACTTCTACAAAAAGTTATGTATAATACTACAGGCTAGCTTAAGGACTGGGGTACGTAGCAAAAATATAAAGTCTCATTAGGGTAGCTTTTATATCCAAACCTGGCAAAACCATAGAGGAAAAGGTAAGTCTGGCATCATTTATAATAAAGACTGAGACTTAAAAGTCTAATACATTAGGAATACTATGCTTATAGAGCAGGATTCTCTATACTCATTCTCTTTTGTTCTGTTCAATCCCAAGGGCAATTCGTCTAAAAGAAATATATCTAACAAGCTACAGGTAAATAGACTGCACGCTGAGGAGCCATGTGATATATGCAACGTTACTGGGGATACGGTGTCAGCACAACTAGCCAGATGCTGTCAGTAGGGGGAGTCCTATTTCCTCCCTCGTGGAGTCTGGTCATGGACGGACTAAAAACTAGACTTAGATGCAGCAACAGATATTATAGCCTGCGCTATGCGAATGATCTGGTTATCTAAGGACACATCAAATTTATTGTCACATTTAGAAGTAAATGTAATAAATTTCATTCGTTTTACATATTCCCATCCGTCAACAAACGCACGTGAAAGCCAAACAGAGTCGTACTGAAGTATATTATATGATTTTTAAAAATATTTTTTGAAATTATTAGTGTAAGAATTTCTTGAAATTTAATCACTGTGAGCAAAATTTATTGTTCCATTGAAGGAAAATGTGCTAAAATAAAATATTCATCAACTGAGAGATACATAACAAAGTAAACATTTTGAATAAAAAAGCAACACGCTACAATTTGAATTTAAACAGAATAGCAAGCTTGGATCTGTAACATGAGAATCCGGCTGGATTAAGGCAATAAATTACATTTAATAGCCTCTTGATGAATGAGAGGGCGAATATCAACACGTGCTCATGTTTACAGATGGGAATTTGCTAAATGAATAAACTTTAGTATTATTTTAGAGGTTTTTGGCATTTTCAAAAAACATGAAGCCCACAGAAAGATGCTACCTGACGAACTTGAACAACTGTAGAAAATTGCCAGACAAAGAGAAGACAAGAAAAGAATACACAAAAGAAAAAAAAGGAAACCACTTAAATAAGGAACTTAAATACATGGAAAACCTCAACAGAGAAGAATTTAGAGCATTCTATAAGAAAGTTAACTTTAACAAAAAAGAATTCAAGGCAACCACAAGGCAATGCAGAAATCAGAATGAAGACCTATTAACAAGGGAAGATGTATTGAATATATGGGTAGAATACTTAAACTAGACACTTAATATAGAGAAAGGAGAAGAAAACCTAGAAGACGAAAGAGATGAGGTAAGGGAAGCAGACGAGAAGGAAGAGACACCAACGGTTTTTAAAGTTGCAGTTGAAAAAATAGCCAGAAACAAATCACCCGAAATAGATAATCTCCCAGCTGAACTATATAAAGAAGGTGGCTACGATACCATAATGGCATAACAGCATCTTATAAAAGAAATATGGACACAGAAGTCCCTATCCAATAACTGGAATATTGGAATACTTTGCACCATACCATACACAAAAAGGGAGATATCTTTGAATTCTCTAACCACAGAGCTAAATGAAGCGTATAAAATATTTTCCACAGTACTGTCACCGTATGGTACGATATGCAGAACGGAGAGTAGGAACAAACCAGGCTGGTTTCACAGGTGGTAAATCGACAATTCATCAGATTGCAACCCTAGGACAAATTATATAAAAAACACTGGAATATGGCATATATACTCATCACAGATTTATAGACTACAAAGCAGCCTACTACTGTGAATAGAAGAGAAATGTTCAAAGCAATGAAATTTAACAAAACAAACTCTTGAAAAAATTGGATGTAGAGTACCAATTCAGGGGGAACTGTCTGAACCTTTTAAAACAAATAACAGCCTGCGCCATGGAGACCCTCTCTCCTATATACTGTTTAATCTGACTCTGAAAAAAGTAATACGTATGTCACAAATCACAACCATTGGTTAAATATATAATAAATCAGTGCCAATCCTTGCCTATGCTGATGATATCAATATTGTTTGGAGAATGGAAAACTCTTTACGAGAGGCGCACTACGAGAGACGTATGTAGCACTAAAAAAATCAGCTACAAAAAATGGGTTTAATAATAAACACCAACAAAACGAAGTATGTGAAAATAATCACGCAACCACAAATCCTACGACCACTTGTTATATAAAACGACGTCATCGAAGCAGTGAACGAATTTGTATACCTGGGAGCGCTCCTTTACATTGAAAATAATACTACCGCAGAGATAAACCACAGAATTTGCACAGCCATTAGATGCTATTTTGGGCTCAATCTTCTGCTTAAATCCACAATTATATCGAGAAATACAAAAATAAAACTGTACAAAACAATAATACGCCCAGTCCTAACATATGGTTTAGAGATCTGGTCGCTAACAAAAAGTAATGAAAACATGTTAGGATGTTTCGAAAGAAAAGTATCAAGACGAATCTATGGAGCAGTGAATGACAATGAAGTGTGGAGAAGACAATACAACTTCCAACTTTATAGAATCCACCAGGAACCAGATATCATCAAACGTATTAAAAAAGGACGTCTGAGGTAGATAGGGCATGTAATGCGGATGGAACAAAATGACCCAGCTAGAAAAACACTCTTTGAGAGACCCATTGGCCAGAAAAGAAAAGGAAGACTCAGAACAGGGTTTCTTGATAACATCGATGAAGACATGAGAAATATGGGAATACGTGCTTGGCGGAGGGAGGCGATGGTTAGGGACGACTGGAGAGAAAAGAGGAGGCTAGGACCCACGCATTGTTGTAAAGCCAGAATGATCTTGATTAATTTAGAGATGAGATTATTAAGCTGCTCCAAGAAGCAATTCCAAGCAAGGGAACAACCAAGGGAACAGGCAGGACTCCGAAAAAGTTACGGAACAAATGACCATCTACAAAGTATAAAAACCATCGAGCAAAAAGACAAAAGAGGGAATGTAAAGGTAGTGGGGGCAAAAATATTGTTAGACAGGAAGTGCCATCTTGAGAGGCCAAATTAAACAAGGAAAGAGAGTCTTTCCTTGTTTAAGAAATCAAATTTAGTTTGGTTATGTTATTATTTGTCCCAACTGTCACATGAAATCTTATTTATATTGAAGTTTTTTAACAATTGTTTCACATTTTAGACTGTTATCGTTAATATTTAATTAAAATTTTCTCGTCTAAGACACATTCTGAAAACTATTTTATAGCTACTGTTAATAAGTGTCGTAAAATTTAAATTTGGCGCATTCGCATTTCCGGATATGTCCGCCATCAGAGGCCACTTTTTTGGTCGCCTTTTCATAACGATTAGATTCCCTCTTTTGTCTTTTTGCTCGATGATAAAAACCCTAATAGAGAAAGCAGTGGAATACAATAAACCTCTAGTTCTAATATTGATCGATTTTCACAAAGCCTTTGATACAGTTGAGCTAAGCAAAATATTACAGGCGCTTAAAGAATGCAGGCTAGATTATAGATATACTAAATTATTATACAAAATATACCTGCAGGTAACAACCACTGTCAGATTACATACTAACAGTAATCGCATAAAAATAGAACGGGGGGTTAGACAAGGAGACCCAATGTCACCTAAACTTTTTAATACGGTGCTAGAACATGCAAGAATTTGGATTGAATGACAAAGGGAATAAAAATAGATGGAGAATATCTAAACAACTTACGTTTCGCCGATGATATACTTATAATAGCTGAAGATCTAGTTATGGCAAGAGAGATGGTACAGGAACTCGTTGTGGCTACAGAAAGTGTAGGTTTAAATATAAATATCTCGAAAACAAAAATCATGACCAATTTGGTACCCAACCAGAACATCAGTATTGGTGGAAAAGAAATAGAACTCGTAGATAGATATAAATACCTGGGACATGAAATTATGATTGGCAGGGATAACCAGACTCATGAACTGAAGAGAAGAATCGGCCTTGGGTGGGCAGCATTTGGAAAACTGAGAGAAACTTTTAAAAGTGAGCTGCCCACATGCCTAAAGAGAAAGGTATTTGATCAGTGCGTCCGCCCAGTCTTGACGTACGGAGCAGAAACACTTACCTTAACAAAAGCAGCAGCTACCAAACTGAGAGTCACGCAGAGAAGAATGGAGCGGTCCATGTTAGGAATAACTCTGCGAGACAGAATAACCAACGAAGACATCAGGAGAAGAACCGGAGTGACTGCCATCATCGAGAAGATAGCCAGACTAAAATGGAGATGGCAGGACACATAGCCAGAATGACAGATGGGCGATGGACAAAGAGGTTATTGGAATGGAGGCCAAGGGAAGACAAGAGAAGCGTCGGTCGACCACCTACAAGATGGACTGACGATTTAAGAAGACTCAATAAAAACTGGATGAGAGCGGCGCAAGATAGATGGGGTTGGAAACATGAGGAAGAGGCCTATGTTCAGCAGTGGACTCTTGAGGCTGGATGATGAAGAAGCAATTATAACAGGAAGAACTACCATAATGATCAATAATATCCAAAATAAATAGATAACATAAAAAATTGACTTACTACAAGCCACTTTTAAAAAATACAAAGGATTTTCGTTGTCGACCTGCTGTGATTGTAGCTGATATTCTAATGTTCTTCAAACATCCATTACTGCTCTAGTGCACCATTTTATTTTTTTTTGTGTGATTCACCGTTACAGTGCAATACCAATACACACCTATTAACCCAGAAGGAAATTTCCTCAGCGTTGAATTATTGAGAAATATAAAAATTACACATAAATAGCAATTTCAAAGAACTCTAGGCGATAAAACTTGCAGTTATATTCACATTTCATACCTTTACAACGAGTATAATATTGGGAAAGGTAAGTAATAAAGTGAGAATTTATATTAATCTCATTATACGTTTCACGTTTCCACCCACTAATTTATTTCTAACTATAATCTCCTCGAGATGTACAAACTCTTTACGATTTAGAAATTCACAATTTTGTGTAGGTGTTATAGTATATTTGAAGAGTAAGCTGGAGTAAATTCTCAGAATACTAATCTTCGCACCTCGAAATACATAGGCGTGCACATCTAACTAAAACGTAATCTTAAAAGAAAAGTTCGCGTTAAATTTATTTGGATATTTAGAACAAAGTAATTAATCCAATCCAATACTGGTTTAAAATAAAAAAGATATACATAAAAAGAATAAAAATTGTATTATTATTTTAAATAATAAAATACAATAAATTATACTGAAACGTAAAATACATACACAAAAACTGTAAGTTTTTATATATTCCTATTAATAAATAATAATATTCTTAATACTAATAATATTGGAAATAAGAATGAAAATTATATTAGCAACAAAAAATAAATAAAAAATAAACAATGAAGTTGTCGGCAATTAGTTCAAATGTAAAATAAACTTCTGAGCTACAGTTTAAAGTTAAGCTTCCTCATATTCTGTTTCAGACGAAGTGTTATCCGATCCGGGATGAATTATTATTATAGGTTCTATACTGCTATCTATTATATGATCAAGCTCCCACATATTTTTCTCAATATACATAACGTGATTAATACATTTTTGCCAATGTTCAGTCGTTACTTCGCATATTGATTTATGAAAAAGAATAGTAACATCTGACAATTTAAAAGTTGTATTATTTCGAGCAACGTTACTTTTAACTTCGTCCCATAGTAATTCAACAGGATTTAGCTCGCAATGATACGGTGGTAGCCGAAGTATTTCAATTCCTCGTCTTTTGTCTATTTCCTCAATGACATATTTTTTATAATTTTGTTTATTAATTTTAGCAAGCTCTAATAATTCTGCTTTTGTCATTGTATCGTCAAAGATTAAATTCTTTGAAGTTAACCACATTGCAATTTCATCTTTCCTCCATTGAGTAGTTGGTAAACGTTCAACTAATCTAGAGTGGTAACTTGCACTGTCCATCACAATAACTGAATTTTTAGGTGTGAATTCAATCATCTGTTCAACATATTCTTCAATAGTTTTGTCTTTTCAAACTCTCCATACAGTATGCCCTTCATTAACCCACGTTTCATCTAAATAATAAATGTTCTTATTTTCTGTCCTCATTTTTTTTATTTTTCTGAGGTAGTCTCGTCTCTAACACACAATTTCTTCGGAATCGATAAGCATTGACTGTCTGCCCACTTTTTCATACTTAAAGTTTAACTCATGCAAAACTTTCCAAAGTTTGTCTCTACCGGTAATGGCGTGTAAAACTTTATCTAAAGTTGGTATTTGTTTGTTAAAAGAAATGAGTGGACCATTCTACGAATTGCATTTTTGAAAAATTCATCCACATTCACTTTCGACAATTTTGGTCTTCCAGGTCTCGGTTTGGGTGGCGTTATACCAGCTGATTTTTCTTCTTTTAAAATTTTATATACAGTTGATTTTGAATATCCCATTACTTTAGACGAAATTTCAACTATACTATCAACAGTATTGGAAGGATTGTGTTGCTTAAAATAATTGTAGACGTTAAGGATAACACTCTTTTCGTTAAGTGATAAATGATTCAACTTTATTTTTTTAACTGATGTATAATCACACGTTTAATTCCATATTCTATAAACTCACTATTCACTCTTGCAAAAAACAACTGTGTCAGATCTCTTCACTCGCTTATAATTGACTAAACAAAAATTTTCTGATATTAATGAATTACTATTTAAAGACCATTAAACATTTTATTAATCATTGGTTTTCCAAACAAAATCGAAATTTATACTATTTAAGATAGCGTTCACATTTATCAGAAACCATCTTTCGCTAATCGACTTTTTCTATCTAAACTATCAAAAGACCATTAACTAAATACCTATGTATTTTAAGAGTTTCTTTATTTCTTGTTATTTAATGGTTATTATCATAACGACAAAAATAGCCATAAATAACGTTACTAAAATAAACAGATTTATATAAATATAATATGCTTTGAAAATGGTTTAAATATTTAACAAACCGAAACAAATAATGTAATACCCTTAAAGTACGTCTATGACCAGCTGAAAAAATCCTAGCCTACACAGTTCTAACAATAGCAGGTATTTAAATTTTACGATAGTCCATGTGACATGGAAAAATTTCTATCTAAATAGTCAAACCCAACGTAAAATAAGCTAAAATATTGACGTTGTACGAAAAGCACACGTACTAAAATTTGCTTAACAATTTAGTTTTTTTTTCTGAGAATTTACTCCAGCTTATTCTTCAAATATACTATAGTATGATTTATTCGTTGTTTTTAATGGTGTGTAATATAGGTAATGTGGTTTTAAAATTTGTGTTTTTATTTAGCATAACACGCAAAATATATTTCACGAAATATCAAGAATAAAGAAGTATTCGTTCTTATAGATAGAACGCTTATTGACCACTTTTGCAAAAACATGTTTCCTTGAATTGGTGAAAAAGGAATTAAAAAATATTATGTTCATTAAGACAGTCTTTTTAAATCAATACATATATTAGGCTGTTGATTATGTACAGTTGGTTCCCAAAAAAAAACTGATACGACTCGACTGTAATAACTTATTCTGTTCAACCTCAAAAAATGGCTCCACATGCTAGCAAAGAACTAAAAGCAACAATTGTGACGAAATTAGAAGATGGTTGGGCACTATCTTTCGTAGCGAACCATTTTAACGTAAGCAAAACAACAGTTTTTAATATTAATTAAGATGGAGAAAACAAGAAACTCTCGAAAGAAAGCAAGATTCTGGAAGACCAAAAATATCTACTGCTCATGACGATTGTACGTTTTTGGAGAGATTAGAAGATAATTCTTTTGAAGATGCGAAAACGGCAAGAATCATGTCACATTTTCTGGAAACAAAGACAATAACTTGGCGCAGAATTATAGCAGCATGTCTTAGGTACCGAACTGCAGCAAAAAAATAAGCTCTTACACCACAACAGAAGCAATCAAGATTTATATTTGCTTTAATCCATCAGCTACAAAATCAAGATTTTTGGGACAGAGTAATACAGTAGACTCCCTCTATAACGAGAACTGAAATGACAGACTAATTACCTCGTTATAAGTCGATCTCGTTATATCAGACAATCATAATACTGTGCCACAGTATATTGCTTAAAAAATTCTTTTTAAGCAATATACTGTGACTGTGCATACATATGAATCTGTAGTTTTCTAAACCATTAACTTCCTATAGTGAAGCCATTCGGAGCCATTTATTGTCAATGAGATATATTAAAACATAAAAGAGTTGTTTACTTTTATTATCAATGATATACGTTAAAACAAAAAAGCTGTACTTATATTTTTTCCAACCACATAATAGATAAATCGTATTTTCAAGGATAACATAAACTATTGCTTCTGCAATTTTAAGAACTCTGCTATTTTTAACTGCTTTAAATGGTCCAGTATCATTCTATCATATATTTTCTAAAGATGCGAAACAGTTGTATTTATTCATTGTAAAGAAGTTTATTGCGGGCTGCAGTTAAGTTTATTGAGGGGCTGTTTGAAAAGGTATTTATTTATAGCCACGACCGGACTAAAAACGTAAAAAACACGTTTTTGGATCCTATTTTCTCTCGTTATAACCAAATTTGCCTCGCTATAGACGGTTACGGAACCATTGCTATGGTTCAATAGAAATTTCACGGGACATCTAATGTATCTCGTTATAAGCGAAACCGCGTAATAACCGTGTTCGTTATAGAGGGCGTATACTGTATTTACAGATGAGAAATTTTTCCAATCTTATAAAAAGGGCAAAATTGATGTGTATGTATAGACCACATAATAATATATTTACTCCTCTATATGTTAATAGATATCGAGCAGCTGGTCATTTTAGCGCCAATGTATGGGGATGGATTTCATGTAGAGGAATAGGAATGGTATGGCGTATTGATGGTAGGTTTGTTCGGCAGACTTATCTGAATATTCTAGAAAACATCATGTTTCCCAGTGTAGAACAGTTGTATCCAGAAAATAATTTTACCCTCCAACAAGATAATTGTCCTGTTCACACTGCAAATACACACATCAAAATAATCTAGGGGAGACCTATATTAATAGCCTTAAATCAATGTTAGCTGCAAATACAAAAAAAAAATAAATTTTAGGTTTTTAATCTTTTTTGTTGTTTTTTCGATTATTGTACCAACTTGGACGGTAATGCTAATAAGAATGGCTATAAAAAATTTAACAAAACTTCAATATGCGTTTTTTGTTTATAAGATAAAAAGTAATATTTTTTTATTGGTACTTGATTTTTGATGTTTATGTGGATTATTATTTAGTTTTGCAATTTCCAATAATGGAGAGACATCATTTAAATCGCAAAAGGCAGTGGCGTGCTATAGGGATGCTTCAAGCTGGCAGAAGTCAAAGAGACGTTGCTGAGGTACTTCACACGAACAGAAGTGCCATTAATCGTTTGTGGTTAAGGTTTCACGAAACTGGTGATGTTGCTAAATGTCATACAGGCCGTACAAGTATAACCAACAAGATTAAAGACAGTTTTATTGGGCTGCAGGCTTTGTAATATCGCACTGTAACTGCATCACAAGTACAAATGAGGCTGAAAAAGACCCATAAGGTGTTTGTTAGTGGCCAAACCATGTGAGAGTGCATGTGTTATCTAGATAAAATCGCTCTCATCAACATTAGTGGGCACAAGAACTCGCAAATTGGGTAAGACGTGAGTGGGCCGCTACTTTGTTTACAGATGAGTCCCAATTTGGATTTGCACCAGATGCAAGACAAGCAAGAATTTGGAGTCGTTCTGGTAATGCTGAATGATTAACCTAGATGCAGGAGGTTCATATACAGCAAGGTGGCAGTATAATGAAACGAAGTGACATCACTTTTGGTATAAGCACCAATCTCATTTGTTTGGAACGGTTTCTAAATGCAACAGATTGCCGCGATATTATTCTATAACCTATTGTTGTCCCCTTTGCACAACAAGTTAGTCTCCAATTTTAATTATTGTACGACAATGCGCGTCCGCATACTGCCATGGTCGTGCTAATATTCCTCGAAAGTAATGAAATTGAGTTTTAACATGGCCTACACAAACGCCAGATTTAAACTCAATTAAGCATGTATGGGACATATTGCGTAGACGCATTTTACAACAAAATATTGCATTTAATACAAGACAGCAACTGTTTGAGGGCCTTCCAATTAAGTGAAACAGAATACCGCAGCAATAATTGACCATCTGATCATGAGTTTGCCTTACAGATGTAGGATAGTAATCAACAACCGTGAAAGTCATACACTATACTAACTTAAGCTAAAGACTACTTTGTTGGGAGTTAAGGGGCAACAAATTTATTTTTTATTTTTTTTATTACCATTTTTTCACTTATGGAGTTCTATTTTTATTTTCTTAAGAGTTTATTCTAAGAAAAATGTTTATTTTTTATTCGGGACACTTGTTTATAACTTTTTATTAAAAGTATTTGAAATAAATTATTTAAATTCCTTCTGTAAACTCGCATTTTGTTTTTATCTCCTAGATTACTTTGATGTGTGTGTATTATAAACCACTGGCTCCAGAATAATAACATCTAAACCTTCCCATGGCTTCCCATGGCCCAGCTACAGTCCAGATTTAAACCCAATCGAGAATGTGTGGGGGGTTATTATAAAACGATTGTATTGGCGTAATTTTATACCTTAAAATGTTGAAGAGCTGTGGTACGGAATACAAAAAGAAGAAAATTTCATAGTTTCTTTCACGCAGATGGATCGAAGACTACAAGCTGTTATCAATGATGATGGAGATATTACAAAATAATAATTTTATTTTTACATACCTAAATTTAGTATAGTTTTGGTCTTCCAGACCCTCGCTTTCTTTGGAGAGTTTCTTGTTTCGTCCATTTTTTATTAATAAAAAAAAACAGTGGTCTGCTTATGTTAAAATGTTTTGCTGCCTCTGATAGTGCCCAGTTATCTTTTAATTTGGTTACAATTCTTGCTTTAATATGTTGTTGAGTTAACTAGTTTGTTTTATTCCTTAATAATAATAAAAATAATATCAACAACCCTATTTTATGTAAAACCATCATTTATATACTCTTTATAAAATGCAGGAATTCAAAATAATATCAAAATTTAGGCCTTAATAATTATTACAATTTATGAATTAACATATGTAATCAATTGTTTGTTGTTTGTTTGTTTATTTTATTATTTCTCTGTCATATTAAATATAATATAATATTGCCGAATTCTACCAAAATTGTACTGACGGCCCAGAAATTATGAAATACGAGGTAGAACACGCTATAAATAATGCTAAAATTAGATAAGCTTGTGGTCCAGATGATACACCGACTGAGTTGCTGAAACTAATAGAGGATGCTAACATAAAAGTAGTAGAAAGACTTTTTAAATTCAATATATAACACCGGAGTGATTCCCACAGATTGGCTCAAATTCATCTTTGTCGCAATACCCAAAAAACACAATGCGAGAAAATGCTCAGAATATCGATTAATTAGACTAATGAGCCACACCTTTAAAAGTTTCCTAAGAATACTTCAGAATAGAATTAGACGCAAATGCGAAGAAGATCTCGAAGATACCCAATTTGGTTTTAGAAATGCTATGGGAACCAGGGAGGCACTTTTTGCACTTAACATCCTATTACAAAAATGTATTTGTAGAAAAGATGTATTTGCATGTTTCGTGGACTTCGAAAAGGCATTCGATAAAGTACAGCACGTAAAATTAATACAAATACTGAAAAATATCGGAATAGATGACAAGGATATTTGTGTCATTAAAAATTTGTACTGGAATCAAATTGCTATCGTAAAAATTTGAGATAACTACACCGATGAAATCTCCATACAACGAGGAGTCAGACCAGGTTGCATTTTGTCGCCAACATTGTTCAATGTTTACTCAGACCAGTTATTTAAAAATGCACTTGAAAGACAACCATATGGAATAAAAATCAACGGGGAACTGCTTAATATGATTAGATATGCAGACGATACAGTAATTCTGTCAGATAATATTGAAGGTCTTCAAATTCTGATTGATCGTATTCACGAGGTAGAAGAGGAAATGAGCATTAAAATAAACTCAAACAAAACCAAATTTTTAGTGTTAAGTCGTGACCCACATCCCGATGCAAAGCTTCAATTAAACGGAGTCCAAGTTGAGAAAGTTTACAAAATGACATATTTGGGAACTGTGATAATGGACCAACGAGATCCAGACATAAAAATAAAACGTAGAATAGCAATGACTAAAATTACTTTTATGAAAATTAAGTCATTTCCTTGCAATAATCATCTCAGTTTAGAACTAAGACAAAGAATGGTTAAGAGCTATGTTTGGTCCCTACTTTTGTATAGTGCAGAAGTGTGGACGCTAAAAGTATCGATCATGAACAAAATTGACGCATTGGAAATGTGGGTTCATAGACTAATACTGAAGATACCTTGGACAGCAAGGAAAACTAATGAAGAAGTACTAAGGAGCGTCAACAAAGATAGAGAACTACTAAAGACTGAAACATCGAAAAATGTCTTACCTGGGACATATAGTAAGGGGAAGTCGATATAAAACATTACAACTGATCCTTAAAGGCAAAATAGAGGGCCGTAGAGATGTAGGAAGAAAACAAGTTTCTTGGTTAAAAAATATTCGTGAATGGACTCAGATATCAAATGCAGGATCGAGAAGCCTTCGCAATGGTGATCGCCAACGTCGGATAATTCTGATAAGGCACGCGAAGAAGAAGACGCCAATCAAATACACTGCTCAAAATGATCAAATCTTACTAAGAGTCGTATTAGTTTCTTTAGGAACCAGCTGTACACATACATCCACAGATCATCATCCAGCCTCAAGAGTCCACTGCTGAACATAGGCCTCTTCCTCATGTTTCCAACCCCGTCTATCTTGCGCCGCTCTCATCCAGTTTTTATTGAGTCTTCTTAAATCGTCAGTCCATCTTGTAGGTGGTCGACCGACGCTTCTCTTGTCTTCCCTTGGCCTCCATTCCAATAACCTCTTTGTCCATCGCCCATCTGTCATTCTGGCTATGTGTCCTGCCCATCTCCATTTTAGTCTGGCTATCTTCTCGATGATGTCAGTCACTCCGGTTCTTCTCCTGATGTCTTCGTTGGTTATTCTGTCTCGCAGAGTTATTCCTAACATGGACCGCTTCATTCTTCTCTGCGTGACTCTCAGTTTGGTAGCTGCTGCTTTTGTTAAGGTAAGTGTTTCTGCTCCGTACGTCAAGACTGGGAGGACGCACTGATCAAATACCTTTCTCTTTAGGCATGTGGGCAGCTCACTTTTAAAAGTTTCTCTCAGTTTTCCAAATGCTGCCCACCCAAGGCCGATTCTTCTCTTCAGTTCATGAGTCTGGTTATCCCTGCCAATCATAATTTCATGTCCCAGGTATTTATATCTATCTACGAGTTCTATTTCTTTCCCACCAATACTGATGTTTTGGTTGGGTACCAAATTGGTCATGATTTTTGTTTTCGAGATATTTATATTTAAACCTAAATTTTCTGTAGCCACAACGAGTTCCTGTACCATCTCTCTTGCCATAACTAGATCTTCAGCTATTATAAGTATATCATCGGCGAAACGTAAGTTGTTTAGATATTCTCCATCTATTTTTATTCCCGTTGTCATCCAATCCAAATTCTTAAAAGCATGTTCTAGCACCGTATTAAAAAGTTTAGGTGACATTGGGTCTCCTTGTCTAACCCCGCGTTCTATTTTTAAGCGATTACTGTTAGTATGTAATCTGACAGTGGTTGTTGCCTTCAGGTATATATCCACAGATAAGTTGTTCAAAATCAAATTTTTATTTGCAGGCCTTCTCTTGATTAATTTGATATTATAACATACTGTTTTGAGCCCGACAGAAGTCTAAGAACAAAGATGGATTTTTTTAGTGCTAATCCATATATAAATCTCTTATGCTTAAAAAACAATTGGATAATGTTTTATCAACATTGTGGGTTTACCAAGGCTTTTTAATACCATTTATTTATATTATTTATCAGCAAATATATTTAAATCCCACGTTGAATATATTTAAATAACAAACTTGGTATAATTTCGCGAAGTGTTTAATTAAAATTAAAATTATCACGGCATCGAGAAATATGAATGTGTATCTTACGTCAAACGAAGTTGAATTGTCATAAAAATAAAGTACATACGATTTGTCCGTACAGATGAAATATGGGTACGTAGTTTGGGTTTGATAGACTTGTAATAAAAAAACACGACCATTAAAATAGCCCATAAAATTAACCAATTTTTGTTAAATGGATGTTTATAATTAAAAAGACAGAAATTAGTTTTTAAGGCAAAGCTTCTATACTGGCGTTGTATTTTACTTTTTTCTCTAGGTATAGTGATGCTGATGCTAAGGCGAGCGTCACGGAACTAGCGCCTCAAAATGGCGTCGCCACGATTAGCGTCATAGAATAGCGGGTTTTCACATCGATTCACTACTCTCTATCAATTCGTTTCTAGTCATCATATATTTATTCTAAGTAGGTTTTAACCGAGGACTTTTTTTAAGGACTGAAAATGAATTTCAGCAAAACTAAACTAATGTCAAACAAAGATGACAAACCTATGATAAACATTTAAGGGACAGATATAGATCACATAGATGAATATAAAGACATCAAAATGTCAAAGTAAGCAAAGAAAATCAGACTACCGAAATAAGCAGACGTGTAAAAATGGAATGGGCAGCATTCGGAAGACTCATACGTACTCAAAAATAAAAATATATCTCAAAGACTACGAACCAAAGTGTTTAATTCCTGTATCCTACCTGTAGGTACTTACATATGTAGCTCAAACCTGGACATTCACTAAAATAAACATGGAGAAAATCAGAAAACTCAGAGAGCTATGGAACGACAGATGCTCACTCAAAGACCATAAAACCAATGAAGACATTCGAAATAGAACAAAAGTAAAAGATGCTGTCGAACAGGCAGCTAAACTGAAATAGAAATGGGCTGGACATAACGAACGTCTTAAGGATGGCCGATGGAATAAAGAAATCGGGAATTGGCGGTCATATGAAGCCAAAAGACCACGAGGAAGACCGTAAATGCGCTGGAGCGACGATATTAAAAGAACTGCAGGACAAATGTGGAAAGGGCTTAAAAAAAGAAAAGTTTTAACAGATGAGTGAAACTCAATTCGGATTTCAAAATGGATTGGGAACACGCGAAGATCATTTTGCCTTAAATGTGTTAACACAACGATACAGAGACATGAATGTAGATGTATATACATGTTTTATTGATTATCAAAAAGCATTTGACTGCGTTAACCATCAAAAGGTGATCGAAATTCTGAGAACAACTGAAATTGACAAACAAGACTTCAAATTATCTCAGAACTATATTGGCACCAAACGACAACAACTGAAATAGAGCGCACAACGTCCGAAGATATACGAATCCGACGAGGAGTGCGACAAGGTTGCGTCTTATCACCGCTATTATTTATTCCGTATTCGGAATCTGTATTCAGAAAAACATTAGACGAGGTTCAAAGTGGAATCAAGATTAACGGAACCAGCATAGACAACATCAGGTACGCTGATCATATCGCCCTAATAGAAAGCATCGCACAAGAACCACAAAATATAATAAATGCGGTAGTTCGTCATAGAGAAATGTTCGGATTACATCTAAATGTTACCAAAACTAAATTTCTAATGTTGTCTGGAAGAAATATTATTAATTTAGAGAATAAAATCACTTTTGCTGATGTTAACTTTTTTGAAAAACAATTAAATCAGCACGTATCAAATATGTCTTTTTACGAAATATGTCACAGTAAACAATTGGAAGAGTGCACTGACATGAGGAGGGGTGGTCGTTATACAACATGTAAACTTTTTCAATTTTATTAAAATCTAAAAAATAATAAATAAATAATAAAATTACTTTAAAATTATTATTTGAATTTAAAAAATATAGAAAACATGGTATGAAGCCTTGCGCTAATCTAAAGTACCGCTTACTATACCACTTTTTTTAAAATTATTTTCTTTTCCTATCGTTTTATACTTTCATCAAGCGGATATTATTTGATTCTAATGGATGATTGTTTTAAAACTTCAACTTTATAATGTACCATTTGGAAGTCATCTTCTAGGGAATCCAATGCTGTTTGTTTAAGCTTTATGTATATGTAAATAATTGTGCTATGTCATCGTAGTTCACGTGTCTATTTTAAATACCAAATTTCCCAAATAGTTGCATTCGTAGACGATTTTTAATAGAGGGGTATTCCGTAAAATGAGAGCGTGTGAAATGTCTGTTTTAGTGAGTCACGGTTAAATTATTATTATTATAATTAAACTATTAGAATATACAGGCTATTTTTTAATAGAGCGTCGTGATTTTTAGTTGGAATTTGGTTTATTGATTAAATCGCAACATTTCGCAAAGACTTTCCTAATTGATTCTCCATACTCTAAATTAATTTCTGTTTCTGATCAGGAGCTAAAACTCTTGGTCTTCCACTTTTGGGAAAATTAAGGCATGGTATACCATTTCGCACTCTTTAATTGTCTGGTAAATTGTTGACACAGAAATATTTTGAGTAGTAAAAATTCTTACAATATAGTGTTTTGGTACATGTCCAACTAAACGATAAATACTTTAACGAACCATATTTGTCAAAATTGACATTGTTTATATCGTTTAAGTTGTTTACTAACTTTGGATTCCAATGGCAACTTAAGCCAATGCTTCCTACCAATATTACTTTTAAATTTAAAATTTTCCGAAAAATTTAGGGACATACGTTATACCTGGAGTATTTGGTTTTTAGCCAACTGTACATATTTGTACCCATATGATCCTATCGTTGTCATTGTCTTAATTTTTCTATTCTTCACCTATATTTTTTGTTTACCTTCATGCATGGTATTAAGTCCCAGCAACTTATAAAATTTCAAATTAAAAACAAAAACTTATAAAATTGAAGATATCTAAGGGTTATAAACCAAATTGAGATTAATACATAAATCTGCGCCTTCTGCGACTTTCAAGGCAAACAGACGGTGAATTGGATCCACTTGGGAAATCTAAAATTGCATTTCACGACATATCGAGTCACCTAGGTAAGAACATTTCATGAATTGGTTACTTATACTCAAACTAAACGAGTATCGAAAGCTATAGAAATAACAGTTAACCCTGAACTACTATCGTGGGGCCAAATTTGACCCCAGGACTTGAAATTTCGTGCGCCAGTGGTAGACAATTTGGCAAACGACCTTGTTTTTTCATTTATTTTCTCAATTCAGTACATAGTTTAGCATGCCACTTAATAGCAAACGACCAGTAGGATAGTGCACACCTGCTGCTGAGTTTCGGTTGGATTTGACCCCACAGTGATTTGAAGTGCAGTGACAAGTGATAATGTTTTTGACTTTCTCGAATCCCTGGAGGAGCCAACTTAGAATATTGATACTTATAGTGATTCTTATAACAGCGATACTGACAGTGAAAGCGAACACTCGGATTACGACAAAAATTGACGTAAGTGACTTATCAAGCGACGAATGTGAAACAACATCTAAAAATGAAACAAATTTTTACTATGTAGGAAACAGATATAAGTGAGCTAAAAATGCTCCGGTACCATCAAAACCTCTCGTACAGAACATTATTACACACCCTTCTGGTCTTCGTGGACCTGGCTTAGAAACAAAACCATCCAGTCCACTTAAATCCTGGTCACTTCTCATAACCTCATAACTCCTGACATGTTGGCCTACTGACATGGGCGAAAAAAATATTGATTTTTCAATCTATAATAAAAAAAATTACCAATAAGTGGATATATATATATATACATATATATATATATATATATATATATATATATATATATATATATATGTATATATATATATATATATATGTATATATATATATATATATATATATATATATATATATATATATATATAAAACGGATGAGCCTTAAATCTTATATAGTCGCTTAACGTGTTAATTGGAGCAAAAATAATTTTATTCTGTTCTATTAATACCGTCGATGGTGCTACTGCCTTAATTTTTCAGCATTTATTTGTAGGCCCATATTTTTTTTAGGCGTTGTTTTGTTTGCTTAATAGTTAATTGTGGATGATGTGTCTATGACCTTCTGGTATTGAATAATGTTGGTATATTTTTTTGACTGTCCTCTTCTTTTAGCATTGGTAACCAAAGCCTGCTACATTTTGTTGATGGGTTTGATACATATTGTTCTTTATTAATTAAGATGATGGCTACTTCTTTGATTTTTTTCTTTTGCTGTCTGTTTCTTTCAAGATCATTGTTGCATCTTTCCATTGTACTCTGTGTCCATGGTCCCAGAAATGTTTACATATTTGGTATATCAAAGCATCTGTTTTTGATGTATAATTCTAGAGATGTATAGAGAAATTACTTAAAACTTAACTGGCTCCCAAACTCTATAAAACCACTTTAATCCTACACGAATTGGCTCCCAAAGCTATACATAAACTGGCTCCCGCCCATTACGAAATTCCCAGAGATTGAATCTTCTTCTGAAACTTGGATTTTGGGGAAAAGAAGTATAATATACTATTGATAGACCCATTGGTCAAAGAAGAGGAAGACCCAGAACAAGGTTCCTTGATAACATCGCTGAAGACATGAGAAATATGGGAATACGTGCTTGGCGGAAAAAGGCAATCGATAGGGACGACTGGATCGAAATTCTTGAGGAGGCTAGGATCCATGTAAGGTTGTTAAGCCAGAATGATGATGATGAAGTATAATATACACCAGAAATTAGAAATGTAGTCGTAAACAATTTATTTATTAAAGAAACTGCAACTTATATACTATAGAGGTTGATGCCTTCTACACATATTATTTGCGAACTCAAAAGCAGTTATACGTTTTTCCTGTAAAAGACGCATTCGATGTTCAATGAATTTCTTTTAAGACGTATTCTTTTTCGGTTTACTCTTTTAGGAATATTACTACTTCTTCCTGTAATATAGTTATCTATGTGAACAATTTTTAGAACTTCCAAAAATTAGAAAATGAAACTCTCGCATGCATTCGTCGTTATTTGTGGAGACCATGGACGTATAAACATAGATCTGTGTTTATACGTCCATGGTAGAGACGTACTATTTTCGGCCCACATGGTAGGTGGAAATTTGGCGTCTTCAGCAATGTAGTTCTCCACCAAAAAATTTGCAAATTTTTAAACTACTAGATGTCTGGGTAAGATTGTTCCAATATCAATCGCAAAACATTTGCCTATGTCTTCAGAGTCCAAAAAAGTAAGACTAAACACGTATTTTAGGTAACACGAAATGTTTGATTCTTTCAAATATGTCGTTGCCAAGCCCAGTTTCTGAATCTTTCGCTACCTATTTCATATGATTAAAGTTGTTATAGACTAACAATCGTTTAATGATAACATAAAACTACAACACATTTTTTTAACTTCCGATATATGAAAGTATCGTAATTCCAAAGGAATGGCTTAACTTAGAATTCATAGCTATATTAGCTTAATTAGTCACTAACTAAAAATAATCTTAAAAATCATACAAAATCGAATTTACTAAAAACGTAAAATAGACATAGACTCTTAGTTTGGATTTATAAAGGCCTTGGGAACAAGAGAGGCGTTGTTTGCGATTCAAACACTCATTCAAAAATGACTCTATCGCCAGAAGAAAGTGTGCCTCTGTTTCATCGACCACCAGAAGGCTTTTGATAGAGTCCAGCATGAAAAATTATTGTATGAACTACAGAAAATGAAGCTAGACGGAAAAAATCTGGTGTCCGACAAGGCTGGGTCATGTCTCCATTGCTCTTTAACTTGAATGAACTTGAACTCTGAATGCATATTCAAACAAGACCCCCAGACGACCAATGGTTATGGGGGAATAAATGTTTGTTTAATTAGGATAGCTGTTACTATTATAGTAATAAACATTTTTGAATCTGAATCTGAGAGAATAGATTTTCTCCCTATCTATATTAACCATCCATTAACGATAATTTTAGAATTATTTTGAACTAGATACAACATATTCTTGGTCAAATATCAGCTGTAGAAACAGTTTAGTATGCAATATTAAATATCATTGCAAAAAATTCAATTTTGGGAATTAAATCAAAATGTTGAATTCAAGTGCATGGTTCATGTGAGAATGAATTAAATGCTAGAATATTAATAAAAGCTAATACTATTCTCGAAAAAAAAAAATCAAATAAGCGCTAGACGGCGCCGAATTTTCTATAAAAATAACCAGTAAATATATTAACAATATCAAATATGCAGACGATACCGTTCTGATAGCAGAAAGAATAGAAGACAAAAATTATAAAATATACTATAGACAGAGTTATAGACACAGTTGGACAGTTAGAGACAGAGTTAATAATGTAAGTGAAACAATGAAGTAGTACTAAAGCTATAAAGTAAAGCTCCAAATACATAATTGTGATTAGCAAAATCGATGAAAATTGTCGCATTGGCATAAATAACACTCAATTATAATAAGTTCACAAATTCAGATACTTAGGAGTAGTACTAAACGATAAGTGGGATCCAGATATAGAAATAAAAACGCATATATGTAGAACAGGCAAGGAACATGTACAATAAATGGAAGCAAATTATCTATAACTGAAAACTAAGCTTAGATATCTAAATTAGGGCTGAAGAGGAGTAGGCAGAAGAGCTATGTTATTTCAACTTGTGGAAATTATATTTAAAACTGTTCGCCACTAGCATGGGTTTTCATCGCTCTCTTAACATTTCAGTAGCTTGCAATTTCACGCAAACCCTTTTATCGATAGAGAACTTATAATTATGTGCAGCCGAGAAATTATCAAAACAAGAAAGCTGCACAATAGACGGGACGCGCTATTTGTAGGGAAAGAACTTGTACAACCAATAAAATTATTGGTTGTAAAATTCTTTATGTCGATCTTCTAAAATCATAAATATATTTAAAATGATAGTTATTACGACCGTAACTGTCTAGCTTACTAACTTTTTAAAACTCGATCTTTGGTAACATTCATTTGCAAATAATTTTGCGCATACCTTATACACTCATTAAATGTATCGACAAATGACGTTCGGTGTGTCTTGGTAATAAATTTGTAACTAGATATTCACATTTTGCGTCATGTTTTGATACAATGAGAAAGCAAAGAATTTAATATTACTCAGACAAGAAAAAGTATTGTTTTTAATGACTGCATTTTTTGATTTATTTAGCCACGATATACTAAGAGTTACTGTATTGTTTGCTACAATATTAAATATAGAAATGTTCCGCATTAAAGGGGTTAATCAGCTAAACTTGAATTAAAAATAAAGAATTAGATATAGATACCTTTCACGTTACGCTAAGGTGTCTGTCATAGCGACTTTACTAACTTACAAAAAGGGTAATGGATATAATGTTTAATATATTATAAGGAAAAACGTTTCAAAACATTGAAAAGCAAAAAAAAATTAGGATATAGAGGGATTTTACACTTTTCACAGAATATTTTTCACATGTGGGTGGCACTTTCCTTCTGTGGAAGTGGACTATAATTTCAGTGATTTTTTAAATAGGCTTGTCTGTATTTTCAATAAGGCATTTCCTTTAATTACAATTAAGTCAAAACATCACAAATCCTGGACTACCAAAGGTATCACCATATCAGCCAAGAATATGCGTTCACTACTGTACATCAAGACATCTACTACCAACGGCTTTGTCGCTGAATATATCTCCAAGTACACAGGAACCTATCTAAAACTTATCAAAACAGCTAAAAAAATGTGATATTAAAATCGTCTGGGAAGCTCTACAAATGTTGCAAAAGAAACTTGGTCCATAATAAACGATCTCCGAAATAAAACTAATACAGCTCAAACATTTTTTCTTCCAAACCCTGAAAACCTAAATGAATACTTCGTTAATGTGAGTAAAAATATAACATCAACTATTTTGCCACAACAACATCCTATTTTCTATCTCCCCAATTCAAAATAATTCTCAAACTCATTCTTTATAAGACCAGTTGATAAATCTGAACTGATCCAAACAATAAGTAGTATTAAAAGCACATCTTTCTGTAGTACTGATGGATTTTCCATAAAAATCTTCTTAAATATCTCAAACAATGTGTTGGAAGTCCTAGTCTCACTATTTAATGATTTCTTTGAAAAAGGTATATTTCCAGTGTGCCTAAAGATAGCCATTATTATTCCTCTTTATAGGGTAATAAAAAATCGAATGTCTGCAACTAAAGACCTGCCTTACTACCGGTCCTATCCAAAATTATTGAGAGACTTATAAAAGCCTGCCTTATGTCCTTTCTCGTTGAAAACAACATTTTATCACAAAGTCAGTTCGGCTTTTTATCTAATAAATGTACCAGTGATGCTATGTTTTCTATACTACATGAAGTCTATCAAGCACTAAATAATAATCTTTACACTGCCACTGTTTTTGGGACTATGCCAAAGCTTTTGATTGTGTAAATCACGACTTTTTTAGTCTGACTCTAATTTACTTTTTTTTTAACGTAGATAAGACAGTAGCATTATCCTATAAAAGAGCTCTTCAATCCTTGCTTCTTAATAACAACCAGATCAGTATCGTTGATTCTGTAAAATTTCTTGGTATTTTTATAGACAGCAACCTTAAATGGTCCCTTCATATCGATTGGTTAAGTAAGAAACTAGCCTCAGCCTGGTATGCAATAAGATCTGTTTTGAAGGAAATCAATTTAGCATATATTACAAAATGACATATTTTTCTTTGTTCGAGTCTCATCTTTGATATGGCCTTCCTTTTTGGAGTTCTAGTACAGCTGCCCAATCTGATGTTATTTTTAAATTACAAAAAAAGAGCAATACGGTATCTTTTTGGCCTCAGTAGAACAACACATTGCAGAAGATACTTCAAAAATCACGGGATTTTAACTCTTTCCTCCTTTATATATTTTAGAAACTGTTTGCTTAATTTGTGAAAACCTGACATCATGACTACTCCACCAGAAATTCAACCTTTGATTGATGTGTATTTAACCATCTCCCTTTGAAACTTCTTTTCTTAAGTTCCGTAAAATGACAAAAGCCTAACACCACAATATTCAGTTTCTAGTTCTAGTTTATAAATAAACACCACAGGAAAAACATATGGCCTGAAGATAAATGCTGGAAAAACAAAATGGATGACAATAAGAAAGGGCGCATTTTTCAGAGTACAACTGCACGTAGATAATGCTCCAATCGAACAAGTGAAAACATTCAAATACTTGGGAATGATGGTGAATGACCAATGGGATCCTCAACAAGAAATAAAATGCCGTACCGAACAAGCAAGACAAGCTTTTCTTAAATTTAAACCGCTACTTTGTAACCGCAATCTTTCCTTCAATCTCCGTTACAGAATGGTTAAGTGCTGTGTATGGTCCATATTGTTATACGGCATGGAGACATGGACGTTGAAAATATCTTCCATTAACAAGTTGGAAGCCTTCGAAATGTGGACCTTGCGAAGAATGTTCCGCATACCATGGACAGATAGGGTGAGAAACGAGGAAGTCCTAAGAAGAGCAAATACTGAGAGAGAATTGCTCAGCTTGATCAAGGCACGAAAGATTGGATACCTGGGCCACATCCTGAGAGGGGAAAAATACGCAATCCCTCAACTAATTATCCAAGGAAAGATTGAGGGCAAGAGAGGAGTAGGTCGCAAACAAATGTCGTGGCTGCGAAATATAAAGAACTGGACAGGCGTAACTAACACTGGCGAACTTTTGCATGCCGCAAAAGACAGACGTCTGACCTTAAGATAATTCGCCAACGCACTATAGGTGCACGGCACCATAAGAAGAAGAAGTTCTAGTTTATGACCCCAAGAAACGAAGCCGAAAAATCACTTGAGAAATCAAAAAATTAATGGGCGCTATTATTTAACTGGAGTATCTGAAGGAAGTCAATAGAAAAGGCGTATTATCTCATGTGTGTGTCTGTGTGTGCTTGGGATATTGACTGCGAAACCTATGGTTTCAATAATATTCAGTGGAAGAG
Source organism: Diabrotica undecimpunctata (assembly GCF_040954645.1). Lineage (NCBI taxonomy): Eukaryota > Metazoa > Arthropoda > Insecta > Coleoptera > Chrysomelidae > Diabrotica > Diabrotica undecimpunctata. Next base: position 37,437,046 of record NC_092810.1, read on the forward strand.
TTAACGAATAACTAAGAAATTACAGTACGTTTATATGTACAAGTAACCAAAGTATATATATATATATATATATATATATATATATATATATATTTGGGTGGTACATACAGCAACTCAAACTTATTAGTTCGTAAGGTTTTGTTATGCAATTTGCAATTTATTTAAATTTTGCAATTTTGCATTATCTTATTTTGTGATATTAAAGATTTTTGTAACTTTTATAAATTTTAAATTGTTACTGTTATTTTTTTGACATTTTGTAAGATTTGCCACGAAATTGTACAATTTTTAGTGACAATAAAGCATATTTCTCTTCTATTCTACAGAAAGAAATACAGAAATGAATCAGCAAAGGAAAACCTTCAAAAGGACAAAAATTAAATGTAGTTGCAGATTACCTTTAATAGAAAACAAACTTGATTTGGGTGGAAATCTTTGTCCTACACTGAAAATGATAGGTTAATTTTTTTTTGGCAAATCACGAAATAGATTTTGTTTTTGACAGCCTAAGTCAAAATACTAAGAAAGGATCACGATATGTGTTAAAAAAGAAGCATTTAGGTCTTAAAACGGAAACAATTTTAAAAATTCTACTAAATTTTAGATTTAGGGTGTAAAAATTTTAGTTCGTCAGGAAAATAGTTATATAAGAATCAACCAATTTTTTTTATATTTTTGAACAGTAAAAAACGTCGCAGTTTAAAGAAATCCCTAGATCTTGTGCTGTAATCATTGAGTCGAGAAATCATAATAAATAGACTTAGGCAAATATGCAAATTGCATATTTTGCATATAATGCATAAAAAATGCAAAAATGTCAAATTTTGCATATTTTTATAAAAGTGAGCATAAAGTGCATATAATTTGAAAATTTGGTGTTAACTATATATTTTTATATTCCAACTTACAGATAGCATGAAAATTACAATATATAATTTTGTTTTATAATCACTTGGTATTCAAATTCTTGGCATAGTAACTAATAAAAAACAGCGGCTTATAGTTTTGTCACGGTTTGTCCTGGAATTAAGGGTTTGTGTTTGCCAGTTTATGTCTCTAAAATAGGTAAAAATTTTTATTTTGACGGTCAGTTTCACTTTTGTTGTAAAATTGGAGGCGTAAACAACGTGTATTTCTAATTTTTAATAATTATTGTGCTTTGAAAATGCCGAAAATAAGCAATGTTTCAACTTGGATAAAACCTTTCAAAGAGCTATCTATGGATATGGATAAAGTTTATTGCTCATGTTGTGGCAAAACCGTAAGTACATACGTATTATTTTTTATTTTATTTTAAAAATTTACACGGTGGTACAAACAAAGATTTTAAAATTGGTGGATTATGTTTAAGAAAAGTGCTGACACAAGGCTAGTTCGCAATAAATCGATGTATTTTTTCTTTTTTCAAGCATTTTTTAAACTCATTGCGATAAAAAATAGGATACCTATTTAAAATTCAAATCATTCAATAGTCTACTGAAAGGACGATAACATTTTTTTTTTCTAATAATAGCATAGTTTGCTTTAATTTTGCTAAAAACAAAAACATATCATATTATATTGGACTTAATTAATTAAGTGCTTTTAATTTATGCTCACAGTATTTTTTCTGTAAATGCAAACAGAAAAGACCAAGAGCCTCTTGTAAATATTTGGGGGTTCTTCCTTCTTGCACAGTCATTTCTTGACATTTTCAAGATTACTACACCGATTTTTATTTGATTTAATTTAAATATTTTAATTTTTATCCAAAAACGGTTCATTTTTAGTTTATCTCTACAATCTTAGATTTTAAAAATGGGTACAACTATAGAATATTTATATTCTTTTTTAGATTTCATCTGAAAAATAATTTCAAATAGATCAGCATGTCAGAACCACGAAACATTTAGATAAAAAAGTGAAAACCACACCCGGTGAAAATATCAACCTTCAGTGTCCAAGTGCTTTTAGTCAAGTTCCAAAAAACAAACCGAACAAGAAACTTTTAACGAAGACTTGTGTCGTGCATTAGTATCTTCTAATACACCGCTTTCAAAATTATTTAATGAAAACTTTAGTTCTTTTTTAAAAAAATATTGCAAACAAAACATTCCCAGTGAACGAACTCTAAAGAGAAATAATGTCAATTTGTTATACTCCTCAGTTATCCACAACATAAAAGCAGAAATAGGTAATAATTACTTTTACATATGTGTGGACGAGACCACTGACTCGTCAGAAAGATACATTGGGCACTTATTGATTGGTGTACTTAGCGATGAAACATTTCCAAAATCGTATTTAATTTCCTGTAAGCAAGTGGGAAAAACCAACGCTCTAACAATATCACGGTTTCTACAAGAAGCATTAGCAAACTTTTTTCTTGCTGCTGCTGTGTCTAATGATAAATTATTGCTTATTTTATCTGATGTCGCACCATATATGGTGAAAGCAGGACAAAATTTAAAAATATTTTATCCAAACTTAATACATGTCACTTGTTTAGCGCATGGAATAAACAAAGTTGAAGAGGAAGTAAGAAAAAAATTTCCACTAGTTAACAGTTTAATAGCGAGCCTCAAAAAGGTATTTCTGAAATCACCTGTAAGAATACAATGTTACAGAGATATGCTTTCTGCCACTGCCACCGCAACCCATTTTAACACGTTGGGGAACATGGTAGGAAGCAACTAATTTCTATGCTGATCATTTTGTTGATTTTAAAAAATAAATTAACCTTTTAACGGATGTTTGTTGCCAATCTTTATTGGAAGCTAAGCAAGCCTTCCAAAATAACATCCTCCAACGGCAACTGTCATTCATAAAATCAAATTATAGTTTTGTCCAGAAAACTATAACTCAATTAGAATCCTCCAAATTATCATTGTTAGAGAGTACAGTTTTAATAAAAGAATTTAAGTCATTGTGTCAAAACGTTAAAGGTACTATTGGAAAGAAAATTTTTCAAAAATTTAAAGTAACCATGGAAAAAATAGTGGTTACCAGGTTCTTTCTGAAGTGGTTCAAGTACTAGCTGGGACATTTTCCGAACCACTTAATTTAGAACCATCTATTATAATAAATTTGAAAAATGCCCCAGTTACATCAGTTAATGTCGAAAGTAGTTTTTCTATTTACAAATACATGTATTCAGATAGAAGCCATAAGTTTTTATTAGAAAATTTTGAACATCATTTGATAATCTCTGGTTACCACAATTCAAAATAATATTTATATGTTAAAATAATTGTATATGTTATGTATTTATAATATTGTAAGTATTTTTGTAAATAAAAAAATATTGTAAATATTTTTTATTACATGCATATTTTCTAGATAAATATGCATATTTTGCATAAAATACTGCATATTTAAAAATACTGCATATTTATGCGCATATTTCATACTTTTTTATTTGCATATTTGTCTAAGTCTAATAATAAATTTTCTTTTGTTGCTATGAATTTCTTTTCGTTAAGTACGATTTAAATAAATCAAGAATAGTTACCCTTACGCCATATTTATATATTTTATCAAAAAGTGAATTGTACGAAACACACGCAATTGCTTTGGATGAGTCATAAAATAATAATGTTACAAAATGATCTTCTTCCAAGCCATCTAAGTCTCTAGCTACTTCCTGAATAGCTCCTCAAATCTAAATAGTATCCTCGATAGGATAAATATTATAAAGTATAAGTAATTTATCTATTGCATTATCGAGATTTTCAACGATAGGTTTTTTGTTCAAGAAATACAAATATATTTAGACATTTAAAAAAATATATGGACTAAAGAAATTTTTAAGCTACAAGGACTATTAAATTTAACAGATGATTTAGAACAGCTTCAAGAGACAATGTACTAGAATAAGTTATAAAAACATATTTTCAGACATGAATGTGAAAAATTTTACTCACCGCTTTGCTCCATCGTACCCTCGGTTCGGGGTGCCCCCTGTACGTGGCCTTGAGCAGTACTCGGTCCCCAACGAGGGCCGTAGTGTCCTGGGGTCCTCTGAGAAGTACCGGCGCCGTCTCTTCGAGCTGCACAGCCTCCTCCATAGATACTCCACTGTCACTATTGCACTCTCGATCGGAAATCGCGAGATTCGTGCTACGCCGCGCTGCTATAGCAATCGACGGCGATTCGATATCGCTGCTAGTACTAGTACTACTAAGCGGCGACCGATCGACGGAACCCGCGGATGAATTGCTCGCCCCCACGATGTGAAGAATGCCGACGTCACCGTCTTGCTCTACCTAGGGAGAGAAATATGATCAGTCTACTTTATTCTTTGTGGAAAATTCGTCTAGAAAACAAAGGGGAAACTTATTAATTTCATCATCGAGAATCGCTACGGTGTCAAAGACCGATAATAATAAAAAAAAATAGTTATTGCTACAAAATTCATACAAATATTTTCTGTTGTGTTTGGGAATGAAATGACTGAAAAATATTTCTGAAAATGTTTTATTGAAAAACACTAGTATAACAATATTGGTATTTGTAATATAAAAATAAACGTAAAATAAACAAAATTTCTTAAAATCTTTGAAGTGGAAAACAGTTAATTTTTAGTTAAAAGTGATGCACAAAAAAATAACCCAGGTTTTTAAATAAAATATTACTATATGATAGCATTTACTTGATTTAATAAGTGAGAAATTTTATTGTGTAGCTTTACTTACGCAAAGCTGACATATTCTTTGAATATGTTCAAGGCGCATAATTTTTTTTTCATTTTATGCATGACAAGCGTGTACACCTAATCTTTTTTGTAGTACCAAATGCACGACCCTTTGTGTCATTTCTTTCTGGAATTACAGAAGTTACAGCTTGTCAAATTTAAGGTGATCCTTGACAAATTTGTCCACTTGCGTAGAAAATTAAGTGAGAACGCAATCGGATGAAAAGAGATACATAATGCGCTCGGTCTCTTCGCCTCGTTGGTACACTCCATACTACAAGTTTACAGAGAGTGGCCTTATTTATTAATGGAACTTCTATGATATGTCTATATTTTATGTTATTTTGACGTTTCAATTTTTCCTTCGGAAATTTTTCTCAAAATACAAAATATTTTGTTTTGTTACTTGGTAAAAAAATTCTTCTAATAATTATATTTTATTTGACTCATTAATATTGACCATTCAGTCATGTAAAAGCGGCAGTTTTTTCGAACACTTCTATAAATGTCTCGTTCTGTAATTTAATAAGAGGAATATTGGCAGAGATGAAAGCTTTACATTTGCGTTACAGTAAACTGTATAAGAATAAAATAACAGTAGTTATTCTTATACCTGGAACATACCGACGAAACATTTATTACTTAATTTTTATACTAGAGTTGTCGTAATATTTTATTTTTTATTTTAAACTTCTTTTAAACTAAAATTGTGGCTTATTCCCAATAAAAATAGTAAATTACATTATTATGCCACAAGAAAATAGCCTAAGAATAATTTTTATTTTAAATAAACACACACACACACACACACACACACACACACACACACACAAGCGTACAACCCAGCTCTTACAGAGATATGTGTTCCAATGGAATAGTGGGACCCACATGTCTGAAGATCAAACCGGTCACACTCCCTTCGAGTGGTACCTATCTGACTCACAAGCTACCCTTCCACCCCTCCCCCTCGCAGAGGAGACTGTACTCATTTTTTACTTTGGAGACCCTGTTTAATAGAACATCTTCCGTATGTGGTTAAGCCACCTAATTTTAGAGGTAGCTGGAAGAGCTTTTCTCCCTTTGGATGACTAAAAACTGAATGACTACTTAGGACTCATGTTCCCTAAATGTGTTGTCCAGACAGTGGGCCATCGCCCATCGACCTGGGTCGATGTCTCGCTGTCCAAACTGTGTGTGTTCGGTCATTCAGTCGTCAAATTGGCAAAATGAATTTTGTTCTCCTTGGCGACTGGGTGCCCAAAAGGCCTGTCCATCCGCCTACGTCTGTCGGTACGTGACCTCAATGCTCAGTTTACGCGTCCTTCAGAAAGGTGTTTCGGTGCCACTGGCGCTCAAACTCACTGATTAGTCTGATGTCTAATTCTACTTTTAGATACACATTACTTGACTACACAAGACACTTAAGATAATTTAATTTATAACTCACCACAAAAGACACGATTAAAATTAAAGTTCGTCTTCTGTCTCTGAACTACTATTTTCTAGAGAATCTACACTATCAGTGTCACTATCTTTCTGCAAATGTATTATTAAATCGTCTACAATTAAATCTAGAGCTGGTTCCTTTTTCAGTTAATAACGCTCATAAGAAATAGCATGCTCGCAATATTTTTTCCACTCATCTTGGGAAAATTTGCAGAAAAACTCATCACAATATGTTTCAACATTTTTAAATTTAAAATCTACATTTTTATTTACCACATATTGTTTTAGAGCAGTCCACACTAACTCAATTGGATTTAAGTCCGGATGGTAGGGAGGTAGTCTTAACACAGAGTGACCTGCATTGTTCATAATTTGATCTATTTCATAAGTTTTATTTCTGGGTTTGTGCAAGAGTAATGAATATAAGTTTCATCCATATAAATTATGGGCCGATTTTCTTCCCTATATTGTTTAATATTTCTGAGAAACTTCCTCCGGGGCACTTGTATATCGGGTTTTTCCATTAGGATTTTCCTGTTATTCTTCACTTTCTTCCATCGAAATCCCATACCTCTCATCACTTTTCTCAAAGTTTCATTCGACCCTATATAAATATTGTCTTCATTAATTTTTTTTTGTAATATGTCGCAATGTAGGAACTCGTTTTTCCGTGACATAATTTATTATTATACGCCGAAGTTAACCTTTGTCAAAATCGCCTAAGTTGAATTTTGGGGCAGATCTCATTCTTTTGTTAGGCGTCGAAAATTATGTAGAAGCACCTTCTTCTATATTTTTCATTTCACGAGAGATCCGTTTTATAGTGGCTATACTTACTCCCGTTGCTAAGGAAGCACGCTCTTGAACTTTTTTAAAATCTTTAATATGCGGATTTTGCATCGCTTCTCTCTGCATAAAAATAATTACATTTGCTATTACCTCCCTCGTTTGTCCAGATAAGACTTTGCCTTCTAATTTTGAATGAAAATCCATGTTTATAATTTAAAATACTTAAGAATAATTATTTAAAAAGTCAAATCTATTGTAATACGATATTTCTTCAACACAGAGTAACTTTAAACATAAGTAAAATAAAAAAACTTTGTCGCAGACTATACAAGTACCTTGCACTTCGAAGGGCCAAGAAATAATAAGGACGAATTGTGTTGTGGTCGAATGCGCATCGTGGGTGGAGCCTAATTTCAAATCGGCCAAGTATCACGTTAAATTTGACAAGCAATACATCTGTGATGCCACAAATTTCACGAATTCGGAATTTGAGGCTAACTGGCAGATTTGTAGTAGTAACTCGAATTTTTAAATAGGGATATATAAGCTCATTTGGAAGGTTTCTTAGAAAATCACGTCGTTTTATTTGTTTCTCATTGTTATCGTTTGCATTAAAGATAACCATTGAATTAATGCCAGATATATTCAATATGGTATAGAATATAACCATAACCATTGGCCAACGCCTTGTGCTTCTTAAACAGTTGTAGTTATCACTGAGCTAGTCTACCATTTCGACTCCGATTTTTGTTGAATTGTATAGTGGGGTAATTTCTGGTTTATTTTGATTACCCCTACTATAATCAATTGCATCAATATGGTGTAGTGAGAATACCAGCTATACATTTTTATTTTTTTGGGAATATAAAAAACTAGTGTAATATGTTTATTATAACCAAACATACTTGAATTTACAGAATGCTTTGGTTTTGTGAATTCAAACAGCATTTCTCTTTTATTCTTCCCCACTACTGTAATATTCTTCTCGTATAACTTGTTCACTAACTCGATACTTGTGAACCAGTTATCAATTATTGTTAGAGTCCGGCCTGAATCATAAATAGGTTCACATAGCCGTTGAGCAACATCAGTAGGTTTGTTATTAACTTGAAAACGTCCTTCAGGTTGTTGCCCAACATATACCTCTAAATTAGCGGTATAAAACATTCTAACATTAGAGAATGCAAAAATGTTTATGCCGTACTTGTTCAATTTTGATGGGATATACTGACGAAATCGACACTTTCCCCTAAATCCGGGTAACATCTCACCGAGGGTAACATCTACATATTCAGAGAGACTATATCCTTTTCTACACCGAGTTACAAAAGTGTCGAAAAAACATTGTATAGGGGCCAACTTATTTTCCTTTAGTGGGTTTTCACGAGTTGTTTTGCCATCGAATCGCATACATCGAAGGAGAAATTTAAATCGTGGGAGCGACTTAGTCAGGCGGCTCATCATTTTTATACTTGATCCATCAGTTTTCCAAAACTTATCTGGATTCACACGATTACCTTTCAAAGCTACGTAGTAAATCAGTCATATTATTGCCTGCACTTCTAATATATCAGTGCGTCTATCATCCCAATAACGAACAAAGAAGGATTTTGGAGGCACTATACTGAAATTAAATCTTAACTGTCCTTTCTGTATCTTTATTCCATTCCATTCATCGTCTTTTTTTGCTTTGAAAATTGTAGCAAGCACAGATTTAGGCAATAATCTGAATTTTGATTTCGAAAACTAAGAAATCCACGGATTTTGACTTTTTGTTTTTATTCTTAGATGGTGCCATCCGTAACGCCTGTATGAAGTTATTATTGCTTCTTTTGACGGAAAAGATTTGATTTCACGATTGGGGCTTCTGCGCAGATGTAAAAAATAAATGTTACCTTATTGCGTCAAAGCAATTGGAGAAAACCAACAATTTTACTATAAAACGTTTTGTTCTGGATGAGTATTCCTGTTTTTTTAATGGAAAGTATACCACGCGATAAAGTTTTATTACCCCCCCCCCTACCCCCCCCTACCCCCCCCCCCTACCCCCCCCTAACCCCCCCCTACCTACCATCACGAGATGGGGCCTTGGTTAAAAGGTAGAAGTTGTAGCGGACAGCAGTAGCTTCTTGATTTATCCTTTTTCAACGTTAAATTTTGTTTCCCTATTTCTCAGTATGGGGGGAACGATGTTGTGTCTACTTTGGTCTATTTAGTCTGTGTAGATTGTTTTAGATTTAATCTTAATTCAGCAACAACTGGGTTGTGATCAGAAGCGAATAGAATTGTTACTACTTGTTACTATTATAATATAGGTTCCCAATAATGTTAATAATAATACTACAATATTTTTCGACTTTAGAAAATTCTACAGTCTCCAATTACTTCTTAAGCTGTAATTCGATTAACCGATTACCTAAAAAGTACAATAATTCATTCAACTATTCTGATTCTAAGACAGCCAGATCAAGCTGTATGTTTCATTCATTTTAATAAAATATAACTACCGATCTAAAGAAACTAGATTTAATTACGATATAGTACTTAATATTTTATTATTATTAGATGTTATTGTTATTTGTAATGCAATCTTTATATTAATCATAATTAAAGGTGAAATGGATAAACTAAAGGTTAATTTTTTATTCAAAAATAGTGAATTTTACAATTTTCATGTTATTTTTATTTATGTTCTGTTTATACTTTATATATATATATATATATATATATATATATATATATATATGTATATATATATATACATATATATATATATATATATATATATATATATATATATATATATATATATATATATATATATATATATATAATTTACCTATATATTGAGAATAATTTTACTTCTTTTTGACATTTATATCGGTCCTTTCATTTAGTCTTTCTCTCTTGTATCATGAGCATTCTATTTCTGTTTTTTGGGATTCAAATATCTTCAAACAGCAGCGCCCATTTTTTTGTGAACAATGGACCGTGGAAGTGATGACGTAGATTTTATTGACATCTGTCAGTTTCACTTTCCAAACAAAACTTGTTTAGTGTGGATAATTTGTATTTTTCGTTATTTTTTCATTTTTTTTACAGATTCTTTCCGCTTTTTGCAATATCTAAGTATTCTAATAGTTACTACAACAATTTTACAAGGTTGTGTAAATAATAAAGCATGTTGTTTTATAAAAATAGCAATAAAACGCATTTATCAATAAAGTAAGGTTAGAATGTCTTTAATTTAAACTTTTAAACTATATTTCATAGAAATAGAACACTGAATTATGATGGTATTATCGTAAAAAACACTATACTTAAAAAAAGCAGCAGAGGAAGCAAAATGTTAACTTTATAGAATTTAAAAAGTCTTGAGATTGGGCATTTCAACTTTTGTTTGGAAAGTAATTGACAGTTGTGACGTCACACTTCCACTGTCCATTGTTCTTTCCCCTGTCATTTTGTTGTTGTTTTGTGTCTTTTGCGTGTTTCTGACCTCTATGAACTACCCAGCACATCATCTACAACGACTGAGTCAAGGTGCCTTCTCGTTAAGTGTATCTAATCTCCCGAACCTACTTCTTTTAGTAGTTCAGTCCACTGTGTATGTAACAGCTTAAATCTGTCATGTATTCTGTCGTCCGTGTCCTGCTTCAAAATAATGACATTTTTTCTTCCAGTGTATTAATTTATATACATGTATTTTGAATAATGTTGGATCATTTAATATATTAGAGATAATAGCTTAATATACTGGCGTAATTATTGGATGTTTTATCAAATTACTAAATTAGAATTGATGATGAAAGTACTGCTATTTTCATGCGATCATAAATACAGTTGAAAAATTATAACAATTATTCAGTTATGTAGAGTTAAATTTTGCGTAAAAATAAAAAGACCGTAACCATTTTTAAAGCAGATGTATTTGCAATAATTCGGTTAAAACAACGATAAAAAATACAGCGTCCTTTTAGTTAGTACCTATAACTTTTAAATTTTATAGTTAAAATATCAGCAGATCTTACTAGATCACGTGAGAAATGCAAGTATAAAGTACGGTCTAGACCTCAACATTAGGAAAACTTAATTCTTAGTTAAATACAAAAAAATAAATCTAGCAAGAACTAAATAGGATACCTTAGTGAACTTGAATTCAAATTTCCAGACACCTATTGTTTACCAAATGTCAACACTGTTCCTCCTTGGACTGTTTCCATCTCAACTATCAATATCAAATTCTGGATACACAAAAAATGCAGATAACCATCCTCAACATTATATCAATATGTCCTCCAAGAACTCAAGATATACAGTAAACATAATCTCATATATACCAATGCCTCTAAAACTATAGAGGGAGTGGGAGCAGCATTAATGTTTAATAAAACAAAAATAATAATTAAACTTCCCAAATTACACATCCGAGTTAACCGCTATCCTCAATGCAATAAAAACCCTGTCCCTATTATTACGGATTTCCTGTAACTGCATTAAATAACTTATATCTTAGCCATCCAAATCTACTATTTATTAAATCAGCATTAAACCAACTGCAAACTATGAAAATAAATGTTAACTTTGTATGGATTCCTTCACATATCGGAATTGATAGTAATGAAGAAGATTTCTTGGCAGAACTAGCAGTCTCGAGTCGGAAAGCTGTAGAAACCAGACGCATTCCACATCTAGATGTAAAAACACAAATAAGGGTTTACATCAAACCATACTATCTCTTCTGAGAATAGGCCACACCGCTATCATCCATAAATATCTGCTGGAGAGTGAATTAAAACCACAGTGCTACGTATATGATAATTATAGTGCTCAGTGTTTGCCATATTTTACTGGAGTGTCTGTTATATTGCAAAGAGACTTCAATATAAATTACAAGATACCTTACAAGCAATATTAAGTGACGGAACTGATATGAAAAAATTGTCATCATACTTATATTTCATAAATGTACTAAATACATTGTAAAACTTAAAAAATTGTACTACCCCAATGACCCTTTGAGGTTGAGGCATAAATAAATAAAAAAAACTGACCAAATACTTTAAAAAAACTTTCGATTAGTACCTATTGCTGGTTTTGACATATGGAACTGAAACATGGTCTTTTAACAACAGCATAGTGTCCAAATTCCAAGTGACTTAGAGAGTATGGAACGGAGAATGCTCAACATTAAGCTCAACGATTGAAAGTCCAATGAAGAAATAATAAGACGAATAAAAGTTACAGATGTAATCCAAAAAATTGCCATGCTAAAATGGAATTGGAAAGGACACATAGGACGAATGGAAGATAACCGTTGGACGAAGCAAATTATTGAATAGCGATCAAGAGCAAACAAGAGAACTCTAGAGGCAGACCTCAAACCAGATGGACTGATGACACCCAACGAGTGGTTGGTCACGAATGGATGCAAAAAACAACAAACAGAAATTAATGGACATACCTAAGGCTTACATCCGACAATGGATGGAATAGCTATTGATGATGATGAGGAATTCGTAGTTATCAGCTTTGAAATATAGATTCTAGGGCGATAATGGCAGCAAATGAAGAGATCGAGAGAGACAGATTCAGCTACCTCGGAACTACTCTTAACTCACAGTGGAAGCACGTTGAAAAAATTAGGTCCAGGACTAAAATTGCACGGTTTACATTTACCAAGATGACGTCCTTCCTATGTTGCAGTTACTTGAGTTTAGAGACCAAGATGCTAATACGTTTTTCCGGTGATAACATTAATTGAGGTAAAGAATACCATAAAGACTTTAAAGAACAAAAAATCAGGGGGACCAGGAGGAATCGTTAATGAACTAATTAAGTACGGAACGGACAAACTACACAGAATTATACGCGAAATGTTCAGTAACGCTATAAACCTGAACGAAATACCAGATGAATGGTCCAAAGCATATATAACCTCGATACATAAAAAGGGAGATAAAAAGAAATGCGGGAACTACAGAGGCATCAGTGTGATAGCATGTATGGGCAGGTTATATGGAAAAATACTGAAAGAAAAACTGGAAAAATCTATCTCAAATAAAATCGGAGAAGATCAGGCGGGGTTTACGGCAGAAAGATCTTGCATAGATCACATATATACACTCCAACAGTTAATTGAAAAAAAAATGGCAAAAAATAGACCAGTACACATGGCATTCATAGATTTAAAAAAGGCATATGATACGGTCCCCAGAAAACAACTATGGAACACGATGAAGGAAATCGGAATAACTCAGAGGTTAATAGAAGCCGTAAAAAACCTACAACAACAAGGTAAGAGTTAAAACCGGCAATAAATACTCCAACCAACAACAACAAGGTAAGAGTTAAAACCAGCAATAAATACTCGAACGAATTTAAGACCACACAAGGCTTATTGCAGGGATGTTCTACATCTCCGACACTGTTCAAGATATTCCTCGAACAAATATTAAAACCATGGACAAGGAAATGTGAAGGGATGGGAATACCAATCCGGGACAACTTCTTGTACACATTAAGCTTTGCAGATGACCAAGTGGTAACGGCTCAAGATGAAGAAGATCTGTGCTATATGCTCCGAAAATTAGAAAAGGAATACACACAAGATGGACTGGAAATAAATCTTGAAAAGACCGAATATTTAACAACAGAGCAAGAACCAGTGAGAAACTTGGAAATGGACGTTAATAGGGAAATTAACGGCACTGACAAATTCAAATATTTAGGATTCATACTTTAAAAAAATGGAACAACCGAGCAAGAGATAACCAGCAGATTAGCACAGACATGAACATGTATTAAACAAATGAACGGGGTACTGTGGGATAGACAGATTACCAGAAATACAAAGAAGAGAATTGATAACACCTTGGTACGCAGTATAATGACCTATGGAGCAGAGAATTGGGTAATAACTAAACGAAACAGGTCCAAAATCACAGCAACTGAAATGGAGTTCACGAGAAGAAGCTGCAGAGTGACAAAAATGGATCGCATCAGAAATGAGGAGATAAAACGAAGAATGGCAGTAGAACAAGACATACTCAGCTACATCGAAGAAAAACGTTTAATTTGGTATGGACATGTGAGAAGAACAGATCATACAAGGTGGATAGCAAAGATTTCGGATTGGAGCCCAATAGGAAGGAGGAAAAGAGGTAGACCCCGAAGATCATGGAGGGATGAAGTGGACGAGGCCATGGAAAGACGAGACCTTAGAGATGGAGAATGGCAGAACAGAAAGGACTGGAGACGTTGGCTGAAAGAAGGAAGGCGGCGACAGCTGTAAAAATCCTGATATAGATAGGTCTCAAAATTGAAGTCGTACAGCGCATGAGCAAAGAAAAAGAAGTAAGTGAAACAACGTAAGCTTGAGTAGTTCGGTCACCTACTGGTAACGAAGAAAGATATCGAATTCTTCAACTCGTCGTGCAGAGCAAAATATTTGACAACTGTTTCGAACTGTTTCAAAAAGCGATCAACAACACCATGCTAGGCTTGATGCTCGCCAACATACGGACCGAATAAGGTACTGAAGAAGAAGTTTAACAGATTTTTTTTTATTCCAGGGTTCCATATACGTTATATATTTAGGAAAAGAGATCATCAATATCTATAAAATAAAATCGACAAAGTTAATATATTTTTGTATAAAACGGTGTATTTAACCTATGAAGCTGAAGAGTGGACTTGTGAGTAAATATTTAATTCTCGAAAAATGAATACCCTTGAGATAATTTAGATACAGAAAAAATGTGGGCTCAGAAATCACCCAAGCTTCTTCTTTTTAACAAAGAAAATGCAAGAGAACTGTTTGAAATCTATTTACATAGGAAAAACTGACGAAATATTACATATTTCTAAGCAAAACGAACGGATAAAACATTTATTACCGATACAACAGATCATAATTATTCAGTTCGAATTCAAACTTCTTTTTTTGCAATTGCAATATATGTACTATGTAAATTTACTCCATACCCCTGAACAGTTCTGTGCGTAGATGTCAAGTTTTGACCTTCCCGATTTAGTTAAAAAACATAAGGAAACGAAAGGTCAAATTGATCATTACTTTACGTTGCTAATAGAGTGGTAATAGTGCTGCACAAAGATCTCTACCGATTCCTATTTAAAATTCCAATTATTTGATCACTTGATTTTGTTAAAACACTATAAACTGATTGAATGAGAACTTTTTACAAAAAAGAATTTATTATATATATATATATATATATATATATATATATATATATATATATATATATATATATATATATGTATACAGTTTTCAGATAAAACTATCCACCTTAAATAACTTTTTAACTCTAATTCTTAGGCAAAGCGCAAAAACAAGTCAATTAATATTTGACGGCGGAGACATTATGTCATATTTAAGCTTGCTGGGAGAGACACCCTCTTACCCCTCGTATCATCCCTTAATTTTCTACTATTGTCCTAATACGATCAACCACTTGCCTAAGTAACTCAAGATACGATGCACCATTTAAGTTTCCAGTGATAAAGAAGGGTCCGATAATGTGATCACCTAGGATACCATACCATACATTTAACCTTAGAGGATGCTGTGTGTAAAATGCAGTAGGAGGTTTTCTCTGTTTTTTTTTGCAGGAAATCATAGGTGCTAATGCACCAGTTTTTTAGATTGCTCATTAAAATATAATAGAAACCTGCTAATGAAAGTGTTTTTTTTTTAAATTATATTCTTTCTTTATGTGCCTAATTCGATTATCGAGCATTGGCTATCAAATTGGATATAGTAATTTTGTTGACGGCAGCTCGGAAAAGAGATGCAGAGGATCTGTTAAACCAATCTCTCAGGTTTCTAAGCCATGACGTTCTTCTTCGACCTGGCCTCTTCTTCCGTCTACCTTGCCTTGTAATATTAAATGGAGTATATTATATCTCACTGGGTGGCGCATAACATGGCCAAAATATTCAAGTTTGCGATTTTTAACTGTTTTGACGACTTCCGTAACTTTTCCCATCCGATGTAAAACAACTTCGTTACGAACTCTATCCACCCAACTTATTCGTAGGATTCTTCGGTACACCCAGATTTCAAAGGCTTCCAGTTTCTTAAGAAGTGTATCCGTCAAAGCCCAACCTTCGACACCATACAAAAGAGCAGAGAACACATAACATCTAACTAATCTAATTTTCAGACTTAAAGTAATATTGTTTCCACATAACAGTTTCTTCATCTTAATGCAGCTCTGGCCTTCTCTATCCGTATTCTAATTTCTTTGCTCATGTCCCAGTTCTCATTTAGATTACAACCAAGGTAAGTTATACTGTTAGTTCTCTCCAGTTTTTTACTATAAGCTGTTACCACTTCCGGTTGTATTGGCGTTTTACTGACGACCATCACCTTTGTCTTTGCGGTGTTAAGCTTAAGGCCATATTCATGACACGTTGTGGTAATCCTACTAATTAGATGTTGAAGTTCTTCGTAATTGCTTGCAATTAACACTGTGTCATCCGCATATCTCAAATTATTAATATTGACGCCATTTATTTTTATACCACATTGAACATTATCCACTGCTTTATTGAAAACGAACTCAGAATAGATGTTAAATAGTAGCGGGGACAAAATGCAGCCCTGCCTTACTCCTCTTCGTATTTGAAGCTCTTCAGAGGTGTCCCGGCCAATCCCGATGTTTGCACGTTGATGACAGTAAAGATTTTTAATAATGCGTAGGTCTTTATCATCAATACCTACCTGCTGAAGAATGGCTATCATTGCAGTATGTTTTACTCGATCAAAGGCCTTCTCAAAGTCAATAAAACACATATAAACTGGATTTCCGACATCTCTGCATCTCTGTACCATAACCTGAATACTAAATAATGCTTCTCTTGTTCCAAGGTTCTTGCGGAATCCAAACTGTGTGTCACCAAGTTGTTGTTCTATTTTTTGGTACATCTTAGAGTGCAAAATTTGAAGAAATATCTTTAAAACATGACTCATCAAGCTGATGGTTCGGTAGTCACTACATCTTTTTGCTTTGCTTTTTTAGGTATCGTCACAAAAGTCGACAGCCGGCAATCCGTTGGTATATAGCCAGTTTCATAAATTTTATTAAACAG
Source organism: Diabrotica undecimpunctata (assembly GCF_040954645.1). NCBI lineage: Eukaryota > Metazoa > Arthropoda > Insecta > Coleoptera > Chrysomelidae > Diabrotica > Diabrotica undecimpunctata. The sequence goes on from NC_092810.1 coordinate 37,454,069, forward strand.
ATGAAGGAGAGATATTTTACCTGAACTTTCGAAGAGCTTTATTATTTCACTCGGTATTTCATCTGGTCCCGTCGCTTTAAATTATATAATTTTAATATTTTACAGCAGATACGGTATATTGCAATGAAAAAATAATAAATTTTTAGTTGATATGGCTTATTACAAAATAATATAATTAACAAGGAAATAAAAATTTATTAGAAAGATTGAACTAAAAACGGCTACATATGCGTAAGAATTTTTTTTTATTATTATTAATATTTCCATTCATTATAAAATATTTCAATGGAATTAAAAACAAACAAAACGTTTATTAGAAAAAATAAAATTCAAAAACTGCTCCATATAGGTAATAAAAAAATATTTGACGGTTCAAAAAAGAAAAATATTTTATATAAAAAAAGAGATAGTTATATACTTGATTATAAGAAGATGTAAAGTTAAACTAAAATACATAATATAAAACAGTATTAATTTAATCATGCAGTAAATTATCATAAAATTGGTGACAATCTTGGGGTAAAACGATTTTAATTTCTTGCAAATGTTTCCACTTCTGCAGTTTTATCTTCAATCTATTATAAAATAACTGGCTATAGTTAGTGTCATCGGAATACTTTACTCGTGTTGGGAAGGTTGAATCTCATCATCAAAATCTAGTTTATATTCTATAAGTTTTCTTTCGGGATCATATTTTAAGTGACGGAAGTCGGTAACTTTTAACGGACGGTTTTTTTTCAGGACGAATATTTTGATAAATCCAAGTATTGGAATTAGAATAATCTTTAAAAATCTCGTGAGTTACGTAGACAGCTTCCAAAGGCATTGGATTTATCCTCGCTTCTCCCATATACCTCTTATAATCACTTGGTAAACGTATACGGCGGTTTTTGATTTCCGCTCAATCATGGAGTGGATAGAGTCACACTCCATCGTGTGACCTCTTTCCAAAAATTTTTGCTCTATTATGACGTTTTTCCTAATGCTATAATTAAGAAAAGCTTTAGCAAGGGTACAAGTCCTGTTTTGGTAAGAACAACCGTCTGAGTAAAAAATTATTGGAATGGGTTTGGTTCATTTCTCCTCAATATATTCTATTATAAATGTTGCAAATGCACACACATATCACCTTCAGATTCATTGCACCAATAATTTCGGCATTCATGGGTAACCATTCTATAAACGGTAAAATTATGAACACTAAGTTTAGTTTTATAGTATATTTTACTTGCCTTTATTACAGGACATATTTTCACTGCCTGCACATCCATACAAAAAATATAGGCAGAACCTTCAATACCTAAGTTTTTATCATTTCCTTTTTCTTTGCTAGCTCCATCTTTTCTCTTTAATTGGTATCTTTCTTCGTCAATATTTTTTTATACCCACAACATAATGTCACATCTATCTTTTCGTTGTTTATACAAAGAAAGATTAATTTCTGAAAATACTGCATCGAATATCGGATTACTAACAACAAGGTCTATCTGAAAATTTTCTTCATAATACTTCTTATATTGTCTGTATAAATCTTGCTTAGTTTGAAAAAATTGTTCCAAATATAATTTGAACGATTTTCTTCTGCAGTAATGTGAGGGTAATGTTAGTAAACTAGTCAAGAACTCGGATAAATTATTACTATTTGTTTGATTAATGTTAGAACCTGGCTTTTGTTGTGCATCTGATGACGGTATTGCATTTAAACCATGTTCCGTTTTCTTTGTCCAGTCATGCACCATGTCTTCCTTCAGTCCAAGTGTACCCAGAAACATTTTTTTACATATCTTTAATTTCTTATTATACTTTGACTTTACATAGTAATGGTAAATTCCCTTCCTTCTTGAACTCTCACTAACAGATTTTCTTGCTGTGGATAAGTATTCGATATTTGAAGTGAAATAAATTTTTTTTTCTTGCCAGGTCATATTTTTTTAAAATTTGTCAAAAGTAGACTCACGTTCGGCATCGGAGATTACATCACAATATCTATTCTTTGCTTTTTTTCACACTTTCGATATATACGTCTGTGAAATTTCTCTTTTTGGTCGCGAAATACCCACATTTACTTTACCACTTCTAGACTTTTGATAATTCTTATATTCATCGTCCTTCATTATTCTCTTCATTGTTACATTTCTGTTCCAAGATTTTACCTGAGGTTTTGCAGTTCTTGTCTGAGCTCATTCCAACTTTCTTCATTTTCTGTATCTTTTGGTGCATAGTCATGGTCCTAAGTGTCTTCCATTTCATCATTATCTACAAGTAACCAAAGTAACAATGGATATAAAAATTAAATCCAATTATGCTTTATATTATAATATACCTCTATCGTCCTGATCTGCCTCACCTTCCGCGTGGGTGTCTGATTTTAAGGTGCAACCAATGTCATCTGTTAATTTATTGGGTTCATTTTTTTGAGTATATTTCCATCGACTGAATCATTACAATCTGAGATTATATTATGCCCATAGGCTGGAGCATTACAATTTAAAAATACATTATCTATGTAGATATTTTCAGTGCTGATACAACTATTATCAAATGTATTAGTAATAATGTATCGCAATATTCTAACAATTCTTCGTCAGTGATACTTGCATTAAGTGGGCTTAGCACAGGAAGATTAAAATGCTTATATTGGTTTAAAATAATTATAATGGGAACTTACTTACCGAACTTAATGCCATTTTTTTAAAAACTGTTACCATTTACTACAATTTACAGCAACCATGCGGTATTTTGAGTACAAACCTATACAAATTAATACGATACGGGAAATTACTTTGCAAGTTTAGAGATATTCAGTTACAGGGTATAAGATGACCTGTATTAGAGGTTCCTAGAATTTTTTGTTGGGTTCGGAGTTTTGTGTATAGATGGATAACTGTTTTGTTAATCGTTTGCGCGAAAATCGAAAATTCACTTTTCTTGCAAATACGGGATATTAGAATTAGACCGACGATGTTAGATATATTAAAAGCGAATATGTGGCCAACAACTTTAACTTACTGTATTTACTCATTGCACTAAGATGACTCCACTTTATTATGAGGTACCGAAATTCTACACATGGAATACATAGGCTAAAAAGTGTTAACGTCGCAAACAAGGTAAAGTAGTTGAAAGACATCCTAAATTGTATTCCAGTGACGCATTGGGTCGTCTGTACACTGTTCACCCGAACAATACAGAATGCTTCTATCTGCGATTGCTGTTAATTAATGTACGTAGACCGACATCCTTCTAAGATTTAAGAACAGTCAACGGTTAGTTGTGTCCCACTTATCGCCAAGTTTGCCAGGAACTAAATCTTTTTGAGAATGATGCAAATAGAATAAAATAAAATAGAATACCATTTGACCATAGCAAATATGCACGTTATTTGCCATTATATTGATAACCTGCTTTCCATCTAATCCGAAAGATATTTGGGAAAAATACAAGGACTACATGAGTTAAGATATTCAATTTATATTAAACGTGTATAATGAGGCACTGATTTTAAATGACATATGTTTGGCAATAGCTAACAAGACACTAATGCAACTGGGAATCCCTGCTCCGAATGGACTAGCTAACGAACCTTTCGATCGTGATTTGCAAAGAGAAACATTTTGATTTTGGCGAACTATGTACATTTGTTCAGACACATCTTCCGTAGTTGATTCCAGAACAACGGATTGCCCATGACAGAATTATGCGTGCAATCACAGAACAAAGCGGTGGACTATTATTCATGGATGCACCCGGTGGTACAGGTATGACTTTTCTTCTTTCACTCATTTTGACAACCATACGATCACGAAATAATATTGCACTGGTCATTGCATCATCTAGAATTGCGGCAACTCTTGTCGATAGTGGCCGAATAGCGCATTCAGCATTGGAACTATCGTTAAATTTGCAAAACACTGAGGCACCAACATGCAACATTAGCAAAAACTTTGGAATGGAAAAAGTTTCCCGTATCCAAACGTGTCAAATTATCCTATGGGACGAATGTACAATGTCTCATAAGAAAGCCTTGGAAGCGCTTGATCGTACACTGCGAGATTTAAGGTTATACCACGTTTAACACCCGCTAATGAACTTAATTCATATCTTAAATCATCAGGTTTATGATGTAACATGGGTGTACAACACCAACGGGATGCATCGGCTGGAAATTTTGAAAAACAATTAATGGATATCGGAAATGGGCGAATGCAAATTGATGAATATATGCAATGTATTACCTTGCCAGCAATTTTTTGTAAAATCACAAAAAGCATAGACAAATTGGTGCAAAAAGGTTTCTCAAATATTCATTCAGAATAGAATACCCGACGAAATGGCAACATATAAGTCCTTCGATACTGTGGTGAATCAAGACGAAGTTCTTGAATTCGATTGATTTACCACCTATGCCACCACACATTCGTTCTTACTTTGCGACTTTACAACGAAACCAGACTCTCAGTCAAGGAAATAATGAATAATATTATCAAGGCAACAATTTTGACAGGAAAATTCAAAGAAGAAGACGTACTGTTGGCACGTATCCTAATGATACCGACAGATATGTACGTTTACAGTTTTCGGTGCGACTTGCTTTCGCAATAAATATTGAAACGAAACGCTGCAATGTCGCAGTTTTTTCAAAATGAACAATATTAATAAAATGACTCAAAATAAATTAAACATTTGTGTAATGTCTTTTCTTCAAATTTATTTTAGTTGCATAGCAACGCGCGCAGGTACAGCTATAGATTGTCTCAAAGTGACTAGCCTGTACAGGGTAAATGTACAACATCGATGCCATACTTCTTTGCAACCTTGTATTAAACTAAACGTCACTTCTTACTACTTAGCCTAATCCATCTTTTGTGTTGAGGGTAGCTTAAGTACTAATGCCTACTAACAACCTTGCCTGGCTTCCTTCTGTCAGTGGTTCTTAAACATAAATAATATTTGCCACAACATACTTGGGTTAAATTAAAATAAAATAGAAATTTAGAAATGCCTTTTATTTATGTCACACAGGCAGTTTGTTTTTAATTCTACAGTATATGCTAGCGATACAAACCATTTGTTGATAGATTTAAATAAAATCGAATAAAATAAAACTAAAATATAAAGAAACATTTTATTTATGTATTGTTCCGTTTAAAAGTTAAGGGGAAGGACTTTAAAAACCGCACTGTATATGTTAACAGTAACAAAACGTAGAAATATCGGAAAATAAAACTAATAAATAAGTTGAAAATAAAAGAAGTCATTGTATTTAATTTCGTGTGTAAGTAATCGTAATTGTACACCATTATATTTAGTTTCTTTTTCTGTCAATCACTGTCACATTTAGTTTCTGCTTCATTATCATCATTATCATTATTATCGCCACTGTCATCACTATCTCCGTTATTTATATTTATGCGCTATTACGTGGTTTACGTAGGTTTTTGATTTCTCTGGCGTAATGACCTGGTACGCTGCTGTAATTAAATTTCGCATTTCAGTTTCTTTAAAATTCGCGTTGCGTCCAGCTATATACTGTTTCACTTCACTACAAACCATTTCGATGGGATTGAGTTCACAGTGATAGGGTGGGAGCCTCAGAATCTTCACATTGTGCTTTTTGGCAATATCTTCTATTATGTACCTGTCATATTTTGCTTTGAAGGCCATGACTACATTAAGTAACTCGCATTTTAGGTAGTCTTCTTCAAAAAATAGGTCCTTTGACAGAAGCCATTCTTGAATATCTTTTTTTAGTGTTGAACTGTTAGGAATTTGTTCTGACTTTCTGCTGTGATAGGAGGCATTGTTCATTACCACAACAGTTTTTTCTGGCAAATTTGTCATTTAGTTATTTTCGAACCAATCTTCGAAGGTCGGTCCATCCATTTCGTCGTGGTAGTCCTGAGTATTTTTCTTTGCCAAAATCGTGAGCTCTGCTCCATCAACAAATCCACTAGTAGATGGAGCTTTTAATCCTGTTGTCAGACCACGAACAAAAGCATCGCGATGAGATGTAATTGTTTTATCAACCCATTCTTTTTTCACACTGTGACCGATATTTACCCATGATTCATCCAAATACACTATGTTGTATCCTTCTGCACGGTATTTACGAATTGCGCGTAAATAACGATGACGCCACGAGATGATTTCTGGTTTTTCAATCAAAATTGAATTTCTGCCACGTTTTATAAACATAAAATCCATATCACTCAGCAAGCGATGTAGCGTGGCCCGTGAAAAGTTGGGCAAAGTTTCTTCGACATTTACAACAGCTAATATGGTGTTTATTGTTGGTGGTATGTTAACACGAAAAAATTGATTATTGAACTATTCTACGAATTTGGCCCCTGACACCTTCATCGTATTTGTTGTCACAAGAATTACCAACCTTTCGCTTCTTGGGCCTGCTTTTTGGAGATTGTAATCCAGCAGGTGATGAATATTCCTGTCGTATGCGAAACAGAGTCTTTTCGCAAACACCACTCATTTCTGACACTTTCCTAATTACACTTGATACAGAATCGTTGCTATCTTGATTAAGATGACAATTAATAATATTCATTAATATCTGCTTCTCTGAAAGTTTCAGAGCTTTTCCACGTTTCCATTGAACATTTTCTCAATTTTCGCTAAAAATTCGGCGTAAAATATAACAATAGCCAACAACAGAAAATAACAATAAAAAAACAGTAACAGTACATCCAAGATGGTACAAATAATCGTAACTCGAATATGTTTACGCGCTCCGAAGAACAAATAAAGGCTAATTAAGGCCCTGGATGTATCAAGCTTTTAAACATATTCTGTACAATAATTACTCTAATTGCTTCTTAATTACTGAACTTAGAAGAAAGTATTTGCAGTTGATATCAACCAAAAATACAAATTCCTTACACAATATGGCAGTAATTAGCACCATTAGCACCACAGGGACATAAATAACATTTTAAATTTGGCAGTTAGTAGAAATTACCGGAATTATTTTAAACTTTGAAACAAATGTTTATTTAATGCACATTTTATTATACTACTGCTACTAATAAAAGATAAAAGTTGATAAGTTACTATTAGAAACAAATAATGTATAGTATTATGTAAAATTATTAGCAAACGATATTTGTAAATTACATAAAATTGTACGTAAGGACTTATTGAGAACTCCTGGTTTATTAAGTTTATTTTAAAAGATAGACAATAGAGAACGCCATCGCTCACTTCATAAAACTGGCAACGTCTTGGCGAAATTCCCATAAGGTAATTACAGGGTAAGATATTGCATATCTTACCCTGTACAGACTAGTCACAAGTATAGTATAAAATAAAATAAACGCTTACAAACTTACAAAGTCAATAATATTTTGATTATGTTCTACACTATCGTTTTAAAACGCAAAACCAACGTTTGTCTCTTTATGATTGCTGTAGCCGAGACGATAATTACTACAATTAATCAATTTAATCGACCAAGGAAAATTAAAATGAATTATCTTTAATCTGCGCTGAATTGAATTTACATTACTTATTAAAGATAATACATTACATATAATGTACAAATTATATAGGAATAGGAAATTAGTCCGCCTAGAAAGTAAGCATAATAGAAAACAGTATTTTTTTCTCTTCCTCAGAATTTATATTTCCGTTACATAAACAATTATCTACAAGATAAACCATTTAAAAATCTCAATAAAATTTTTATAATATAGAAATCAAAGAAGCCATTTATAATTGTGTACATGTGATACATAAAAATTTAAACAATTTCAACGAGTAAGTAGCGTGCTTTCCGGATCGTTAAAATACCTGACCTGAAGATATGACTAATAATGTCTTTAGAAATCCAAAATGCGTTAAACTATAGATAACGTATGGCATAACGCGAAATCTGGGTTAAGCAAATACCTCGGGTAATATAAATCAACTGTAAGAGGCAACGAAATTCATAACATTTATGAAAATACCCAATTATTTATTTGATATATGTTATTATTAAAGATGAGCAAATATGCACAGAAAAATTAAGGAAATATGCGCATATAATTATATGCAAGCATTTTGTTGGCATATGTCATTATATACCCACATTTTTTTTCAATTAAATGTAGTAGTAATGGTTATATATACAGGGATGAGTGCCTTAAGAACCGGCAAAATAACGCAAAAGATAGAAAACATAATACGTTGTGAAATAAAAAGAGATGCAAGTAGTAGAGGTGAGAAATTATCGATATAAACCTATAATTTACTTTACATTACATTAGATATATCGAAAGTTTCCCACCTTTAGACGTTAGCTTATGAGCTGGTTGACTTCAGTCATAGTAATACGTATCACGTAATATAAGTAAAAACAGTTTAAGTACGAGTATGTTTTTATCCAAAATTAAAGTATTGATCAATAATAAACTGTGATTTGAGACGTCGCATACACTCTTCTCAATACAGAATTATCATAGCTTGTTATTCTGTATTCGTCAACACAGAATTAATTATCAAATTACTACTAATTAAACTGTTTACTTACATTTGCTTTATTGCCTTCAATCAGTTTTTACTTTATGCGAAATTTAAAGAATGTTAATGTTCGACGTCATACTTGTAATATTATGACTGAAGTCAACTAGCTCATAAGCTAACGTCTAAAGGTGGGAAACTATCGATAGTCCTAATGTAATGTAATGTGTAATGTAAATTAGAGGTTTCTATCGATAATTTCCCACCTCTACTACTTTCATCTCTTTTTATTTCACAACGTATTATGTTTTCTATCTTTTGCGTTATTTTGCCGGTTCTTAAGGCACTCACCACTGTATAAAAAAACTACTGCTCCACTATCTACTACAAAAGAGGTATTTACAAAAATAATGAACACCCTATTAATTTTACGAATGTATCACTGAGATCATTACCTTATGATGTTACTGCTATTGAAAAAACAATAAATTAAAATTTTTTCAAAATTGTCTATCAAAAACTTATGTCTTCGATTTGAGTACATAAACTTGTAAATAAAAAGCTGCGTTCTACATCACCAGATGTGATTGGAGCATATTTGAACTATTTAGTGATCGAGTATCAATATAAAAAATTTCCACAAAGTCATCAGAAAAAATATAGGGCTTCCGTTTTTAAAGCCCTATATTTTTTATTTCCATTTCCGATCCATTGTCGTAGCCCTGACCTTCTTTAAGGTATCCCCTGATATCTTTAATTTCGAGCTGCATAGGGAAGACCAGTAAGTATTAGCATCCCTTACAACAAAAATTGTCTGTAAAATCCTTAACCAAATAGATAAAAGTCTATTTTTACCATGAAAAAGTTAGTAATACGTTACTCTTTGTAATAACAACGATTTTGACAAATAAAACAAAACTCAGACTGACAGTCAAATTTGAAAAAAGCAAAGTATGCCATCATATTCGAATCATCATAAGTGGCTCGACAATCCGTTGTGGATCTTGGCCTGCTCACAAAGAAGTCGCCACTCCTGTCGATTCCTGGCAACTTCCCTCCATCTTCTAACCCCTAGAATCTGTAGGTCTTCTTCCACATCATCAATCCATCTCATTCGTGGTCGTCCTCTGCTTCTTGTGCCCTCTGGTTGTGAAAATGTTAATCTCTTCGTGTATTCGTGATCTGACATCCTAGCAATGTGTCCAGCCCATCTAAGTCTCTGCACTTTAACGAATATCATATTCGAATAGTCAAGTTAAATATTTCAATATAAATAAAACAAAGCTGTAAAGGAACTCAAAAACTCTATTTAGTAGTATAAAAAAACATTTATAATTCACATTTAAACACTTTTTTTCTCTACACATTCTGTATGGCACTAACTTATACACTTTTGACAACGAATTCAGGTCTCTTCCTTTTTGGATATTGAATATAATTTATTGCAGTAGAGACAAGCTGCATCAGATTCATGGTCGCTTTCTTTCATTTTGACTTTTTCCTCTTCTTCGCTTTATCAATTATTCTCTTCATGCTTCCATTTTTCTTCCTAAGCATTTCGTCTTTATTACTCCTTCTTTTCTGCTTGTGCAAGTTGTACTGCTGCAATAGCTGGTGAGTTGTTGAAAACACCTGTTCTTTCTCTTTTTCGTTTTTTTCTTAGGCCATCTTGTGATGCAGGCGCTTTAGGCATCGGCGATATTTGAAGGAGAGATTCCTTAAATTTTGACATTTTATTTTCGTCTGGTTTTAGAGGACTTGATTTGGAACCTATTTTTACAGAAAAGGTTGCCTCTTCAGCTGGTTCTTCTTCAGTGACTTCATTTGACAAGTCATTTTCGTCATTCTTTACAATAATTGTAGTTTCAGTAGCAGCAAAAACATAATCAGGAAATATATCCATGTAAAGCGGCTGATTTCCTGTTTTAGAAAAACCACTTAAAGCATTTACTATTGCAGCTGCTTCTTTTGCATTACAAAATAACTCCCCTACCTGACTGTGCATCACAGCACGTCCTGGATTTGATTGTAACTACTTCTGAATTTTCCTGATCGTAATAAATAATTAAACGCGAATAAATGCTTACTTCCAATACTTGTAAACGATGCGTGCTATGAGGCGAAAGACAAAATAGAATAATACCATTATGTTTCACAAATTTCAATACATCTGAGTTCTTATGACTTCCATGCCCATCAACTAATAAAAGCACTTTCGAAGCCAATGATGATTTCACAAAATCTCGAAAATGTATGAGCCATTTTAAAAACAAATCTCTAAGCAACCTGGCAAAGCGTGGTCCAAGAGATTTTGTTTAATTTTTTTTTTTTATATATGATACCGGGAGAAACAATAATCGCATTTATAGCACAAATCACTGTAAAATGAATACCTCTCTCCGCACTTAACAATGTGACAACCTGCTTGCGGTCTTTTGCTGTGAATATCATTGCAAGTTTTTGCAGCACGTTTTAATAATAATATTTAACGTTGCCATCGAATACAGTGACGTTTACCTATTTATGCAGTACAGTGTGAAGTCGGCACATTGTAGTATGGTTGCGTTCAGGAGATATTGGTAGAGTGCCATTATACCCATAGGGGCCCTCACAGACTGGTCTCCCCTACTAGCCAATAGCTTGTCTAATAGAAAATTGCGCAGGCCTTCTCTAGTGGCATACTGGAAAAAATCGTAGAAAAAATTCTAAAACATCTAACGTTATTTATTCGTGTGGTTAATATCTGGTGTAGAGTCGAGAACTGTAGCGTAATATTTGGCTCTTTTACAATGACTTTACTATCTCATTATTACTAGATTCGACTAATTAAGTCATTTTGAAAACGCTGCCCCAAGTAGTGTGGAACACGAGTTTTTTTATATTTAAATTTCTTAAATATCTGAATCAAATTTTGTCAACATCTACATTGCCTTTAAAAAATTATCTCTATGATATAACTTTGTACTAGTCCTGAATACCAAATTCTGACTCGATAAAAATTGAAAAATTGTATTACTTAGAGCAATCAGTCTTTCAATGATGTGGCGCCATCTCTTTTTCTCCCGATTCAACAACATTTTGTTGTTCGGTTGCCCTTTGTTTTGGCCGCTCGTGTGCGGTGCATGAACTGCACACCTACTAGGATCAGCCCTGCTTACTTTTTTATAGTATAAGTATACTTGCAGTAATGTCATTGGCTCTAGAGAACTTTTTTAAGCAGCTGGAAGCAAAAACCTTGACTTGACGATTTTTTTGTCATTTCCGCTTTGCGGACAATATTGTCATAATTAGTAGCAAACTTAAACAGCTACAAGAAATGCTTTTAGAATTAAGAAAAAATAGACTTGAAAATGAACCAACAAAGAGTAAGATTCTTACTTTGAAAAAAGTAACAGTTACTGTGGGGGAAGAAGTAATACACAGGGTGGGAAAATATATTTTCTTGGGTCATCTAATAAAGGTAATCAGAGAAAACCAATACGCGACAGTAAACGCATTGTACAGTGGAGACCTAGGTTACATAAGAGAGGAGTGGGTCCACCCACCCACCCAGGAATACGCCAAGAGAAGCTTTACGTCCAGGAGTGGACAGTCAAAGGCTGTTAAAAGATGAAAAAGAAGACCGTCATAATATTCAAAAAAATTTAATATAGGTACAGTAGGAAGATGCAGTAAAACCAATTGTCTTTTCTTTTCTTTTTTTTCTTTATATAATAAAGTTCTCCTTTGTTGGAGAACATTATTATATAAAGAGGAAAAACTATGGAGTCAAACAGTAGTAAATGACTAGAATTAGTAATAAAACAACACTCAACATTTTTTCACAGGTAGTTTATATATTTTCACTAGTATACCAATGTAAAGAGTAGAAAGTAACGCACTCTTTGTATAGATGAATATTAACCTCCCTCGTAGAAATACGGCAACTTCTGATAGACGTCATTAAACATAAATCCTAAGCGACGGACTAAATTGAAAGAAAACTCTTGATTTTTATAAGGATAGCTTTCGTATTTAGGCATGGTGATTGGCCATAAAAGTCAAACAAGGCTGTGACGAAAATAGTAATAATGTAAAGTTTATGCAGTAAACTGGCGTATTATTATAAACAAATTGTATATATCGTGGGTAGTAACGGTCTAGCTTTTAACAAAGTGACTTAGTTTTGATTATTTTATGGGACGATTTATGGACCATTTGGACTTTTTGTTAATTGAGTAGTAAATTTTAGCTACAAAGTGGCTACCAGTAGTGGCGCCAGGAGCTTGGTATGTTACAATCTTAGTAGATTCGGTAATAAAACGGGCCCCTAGGAGAAATTTTATGATATAGCTGAACTTTTTGTTTTGTTTTATCAAAAGCAACTGTATTAAAATAAACTTGCGTGCATAGAAATCGGCCCACTGTAAAATTTTGACTTTAACTATATTTTTTTCAAGAAATATTCATCAGATCACAAAAACAAATATACTGTTTGAAAGACAATTTAATATGCTTTAAGGTGAGTATAAATTTATGAAAACTTATTTCGGCTTCCTATGTTTAACATAGTGAAATGAATTCATTAAGCAAATTAAGCTTTTTTATTATTAACATAAATAGGGTTATTGACAATTTAAAACTTAACACTTAATTTTTTAATAATGGGTATGACTTCCTCTTGCCCTAATAACATCTATCATACGATTAGGCATAGATCTAATCAAGTTTGCTATTGTTGCTTGTGGGATGTTAAGCCACTCTTCTTCTGCTGCAAGAATAAGCTCTGGGATTGAGTCTGGGGTATGAAGTCTAGCTTGAATTCTTCGTTTTAGCTCATCCCATAAATGTTCGATCGGATTTAGGTCAGGACTGTTTGCTGGTCAGTCTATAACCTGAAAACAGACTTCTGCAATGTAATCTTGCACGATTCTTGCGGTGTGTGTCCTTGCATTGTCATGCATAAAGATAAATTCGTCTCCAATGTAGTCGACGTAAGGTACCACATGAATTGCTAAAATCTCCTCGATATATCTGGCAGCCGTTAAACCTCTTCTTCCGTGAACACGGTCGTCCCTACGAATGAACTCAAGATCGGTTCGTGCTCCTATAGAAATTGCACCCCAGATCATGCAGGAACCACCCCCATAAGCACTCCGCTCTTCAAAGCAGCATTCTGCAAATCTCTCTTCTGGTCTCCGGTACACTTTCCTTCTTCGGTCGCTACCATAGAGGCATATTTTGGTCTCATCTGAGAACAGAACAGATCCCCATTGTTCCAACGTCCAATTCCGATGATCCTGTGCAAAACGCAGGCGTGCTTGCCGATGAGCTGGAGTAAGTTTTGGACCAATCGCAGGTGTTTTAGGGTCTTCGTCTCACTGTCCACTGACTAACAGCCACTCTTCGCACCTCACGGAGCTGTCGTTGCACCTGAACGGCATTAAGGTGACGATTTCTTAATGTTGTTGACACAATAAAGTGGTCATCGCGAGCGGTTGTAAATCGCCGTCTGCCTGTTCCAGGTCGCCTATGAAAGGATCCAGTCTCCTCATAACGTTGGCACACTCTTCGAACCGCTGCGCGTGTCATATCCAATTGTCTAGCAACAGCTCGCTGACTAAGTCCATTTTCGATTAGAGCAATAACTTGGGCGGCTTTTTGTGGTGTAGTATGCATTAAACTAACACACTTGAACACTGCTGAGATTATGAAAAACGAATAATATGCAAATTTCACTTGCAAAGGCAATACTTTTACAATTAGACAAATTTGTTATTTTCGTGACAATCACCACATAAACACGTTTCATTTGTTTACCGGTTACTACGCATGTAAACGATAAGCCTTCTTGATAAATTTATACTCACATTAAAGCATATTAAATTGTCTTTCAAACAGTATATTTGTTTTTGTGATCTGATGAATATTTCTTGAAAAAAATATAGTTAAAGTCAAAAGTTTACAGTGGGCCGATTTCTATGCACGCAAGTGTATATTTTGATAAATAATTATTACCCTTTTATGTTTGGAAATAAGTTACTTAATATTAGTTTATCAAGTAGTGTAACGACTTTCACTCTTCTTGGAAATCTCAATTCGCTAGCGTTAAATGAGGAGTGATCAGTTTCTGGAGCGTATCGCATAAACGATCGAGGGCAGTTTAAAAATATCCTCATTGACAAAGAAATTTCTTACTTTTGCCGCATTATGCGGCCTTGCATTAATCCTCCCGTAACGTAAATCGGAGTCTAGAGCACTGGCAAATGGAAGGACAATAAATCCTGGTGAAATCTTCTTCTTCTTCAAGTGCCATCTCCGCGGCGGAGGTCGGCAATCATCATAGCTATTCGGACTTTTGAGACGGCTGCTCTGAAAAGTTCATTTGATGTACATCCGTACCACTCTCTCAGGTTGCGCAGCCATGACATTCTACGCCTCCCTATGCTACTCTTTCCTTGAATCCTTCCCTGCATAATCAGTTGGAGCAAGGTGTATTTCTCTCCACGTGTAATATGTCCAAGATATTCTAATTTTCTTGTTTTTATTGAATTTAAAATTTCCATTTCTTTGTTAATCCTTCCCAGAACCTCTTTGTTTGTGACGTGTTCTGTCCATGATATTTTCAGAATTCTTCTGTACACCCACAGCTCAAATGATTCCAGTATTTTCATTGATGTCGCATTCAAGGTCCAAGATTCCATTCCATAAAATAAAGTCGAAAAAACATAGCACCTCGCCAACCTAACTCTTAGTTCCAGTTTTAAATCCCTGGTACATGGAACTCTTCTCATTTTGTTGAAATTTGCTCTAGCCTTTTCTATTCTTATTTTTATCTCCTGATTGTAATCATTTGTGGAGTTAATCATTGTTCCCAGGTATGCATATTTGTCCACTTGTTCGACGTTGGTTTCGTTTATTAGAAGATTCTCGTTATTTCTTTGAGTTTTCGATATTCTCATAAATTTCGTCTTCTTGACATTCATTGTTAGACCATACTCTTTTCCATACTCTGCTATTCTGGTCACCAGTCTCTGAAGATCTTCAATGTTTTCGGCTAAGATCACAGTGTCGTCCGCATATCTAATGTTGTTAATGGGAACTCCATTTACCTTTATTCCAGCTGTTTCACCCTCAAGAGCTTTTTTCAGGACCTCTTCGGAGTAGGCATTGAAAAGAATTGGCGACAATACGCATCCCTGTCTTACTCCACATCTAATTTCAATTTCTTCTGACAGCTGTTCGTTAACACGTACTTTTGCTCGCTGTTTATAGTATAAATTTGATATGATCCTGAGGTCGTTGTAGTCAATCTTCTTTGATTTCAGGACATTCATTAAATGTTTATGTCGTACTTTATTGAATGCTTTATTATAGTCAATAAAACATGAGTATATATCTTGATTGACGTCCAGGCATCTTTGTATTAGTATATTAAGTGAAAAAAGAGTTTCACGTGTTCCTAGGCCTTTGCGAAAACCAAATTGTGTATTATTAACGTCTATGTCCAGTTTGTGATATATTCGGATATGGATGACTTTAAGTAGTAACTTTAGCGTATGAGACATTAAGCTAATGGTGCGATAATCGCTGCATTCTCTTGCGTTTTTCTTTTTAGGGAGACAAATAAAAATAGATGTTAACCACTCTTTGGGTAATACGCCTGAACTATAAATTTGGTTCAAGAGTGTCACTACAACATCAATGTGCTTCTCATCTAGAATTTTTAGGATTTCTATAGGAAGCATATCAGGTCCAGGGCTTTTCCCACTCTTCATTGTTTTTAATCCGTGTAATATTTCTTCTTTTGTAATATATGGACCTCTTTCTTCTGACGTAAGTTCTATGTGCTCCAGATCTCCTCTTTCATCATCGAACAATTCATCGATATATTCTGCCCATCTTTGTATTTTCTCTGGTGAAATGAAAACAGCTAAACATATCGATGAACGATGAATGAAGTATCAAACGTGTTAAATGTCGTAATACCGACTGTATTATAACACGTGTGTAAAGATGATAATCTTGCAACTAATGTAAACATTCTTGTTACGCTTGGTTTAGTTAAGAGGTCTCGCAAGTACAATCAAGTCCCAGAATATGCTTTAATTCAGCCGGTGAACATCATGTTCTATTATTATTGAACCTAGCCATGGTGGTACTCTATTAACCTTCTAACTGGTAAGACGTCCCTGAGGCCCCTTCGTTTATTATTTATTTAAGCCGCAGGTAAGTCAGGTAGCAGCAAACTGTTTTGAATCTCCCCCACTAGTTCGTCTAGAGACGTTTCAAATGCATTCTAAATTTATTAAACCTTATCGTTACATTTTTTTCTCCGTTTTGTGCGACAAGTCGAGGTGATCTCTCATTTAAATATTTTTTTCGAAGTAAAATTATGATACTGCAAATAATCTGATTTGAGTGAAAACATTTTTTTATGAGTGGTTTAGAGGTTCAAGTTTCACTATATATTGGAATTATTATAAAACAAGTATTCTGAGTGTGCTTTAGAAGCGAAAATAAAAACGGATCCTCAGGGACCCCTTGCCGGTTTATGTGAAGTTTCGTCTCACTTTGTTGTGATTGTTGTGTTGTGTTGTTGTGCTATTCTTTCCCAACGTTTTATCACTTATTTGTATATTTTGCTTCTGGAAACGACAGGCAATAACAACCGGAGAAAGAAATAGTTTAATTTGTCGGTAATGACCGAAGATGAAATCCAAGAACTTATGGAATTTGTTGAAATGGATTCGTCAGAAGGTGATTATAGCAGTGATAATCCAGACATCGACCCAGATTTCGAGCCGGATGAGATCGATTCAGATGACATGATTATAGAGTGTATTCGTGAAATGCAAGCAGGTGAAACAAGCGACTACTTTAATCAAAACGTGAACATGTCACTAAATATAAGTCACATAGAAGCACCTGCTGCATTATCAACAATGACAACGGCGGTGCAAATCGAAGCTGACGAATGTGTCGAATCTTTAGAAAAGGAGGAGGCTGGGCCGTCTACATCTATCAAAGTAATTTTATCTACTTTAGCCGCCGATGCCACACAATCTGCAAGTTTTAAGCCAACGAAACGAACCTGTTCGCCATTACCTATAATGAAAGGTCCTTCTGGTCCTTTGATCATACCTTCTATTGGTGGTTTTACTGGGAGATCTCATAATTATATATTCATACTTTAGCAATAGTGTACTTTTTTATTCTCATTTCAGCTATTCAGGATATCAAAAAAGATTCGGAACAATTTACTAAGGTAACGTGGCGTAAGCAATCGATGCGCTTGCATGTATACGTAGTAGCTTTCCAAGGAGATGCACGGTTGCCATCTTCAATAAAAGATCTGAAAACACCAATTAAACTCTTCAATTATTTCTCCACAAAAGAGATTATTGATTTGGTTGCCAATAAAATGAACGCTGCAGCTCGTCAAGAAAATATCAATATAAAATTCGCCACGAGTGGTGAGGAGATTCGGAAATTTATCGGAGTGTTGATGTACATGTCGATTTATTGATACCGTAATCTCGAGAGCTACTGGAGCAAAAACGCGTTCGCCCCATCCAGGAGACAACGCCTGTAAAAAGTTTATAGAAATAAAGAAACACTTATCGTTTCAAGATGAAAGGCAGCGCATTCGAAAAGGTCAGAAAGGCATCCAATTGAAATGCTAGATTGTGTGTTGATGAGCAGATATGTTCAACCAAACTCAAGCATCGTCTTCGTCAATTTATGCCAAATAAGCCGCACAAATAGAGCATCAAACTGTTTGTGCTTTGTGATTCTCAAGGTTACGCATATCGTTTTGAAATTTACAACGGTGATGACAATATAATTCTTTCTGGCGCACCCGATCTTGGAAGCACATCAAATGTTGTTGTACGTTTATCACAGACCATACCCAGCTTTTCTCATCACATCCTTTACTTCGACAATTTCTATACGACTTTACCTTTGTTAGTTTATTTACGTGCAAGAGGAATATATAGCCTTGGTACAATACGGACAAATAGAATCTCAAACTGTAAGCTTCCGTTGGATAAAGATATCAAAGATATCTTTAGAAAGAAAGCCAACTGTTTGGCTTCTGTTAACGTTCAATATTAAGTGTCAATTCTTCTTCTTTTCCATATAGCGCCTAACAGAACGTAACATTTAACGCAGAACGTGACATTTGGCGTGAAATGACGTGAATGACGTGATATTCGACGCAGGACGTGACATTCGATGTAGGTCGTGACATTTATGTGACAGTCGACACAGAACGTGACATTTGACGTGAAATGTTACGTGAAATGACGTGAATGACGTGACATTCGACGCAGGACGTGACATTTATGTGACAGTCGACGCAGGACGTGAAATGTCACGTGAAATGACGTTAATGACGTGACATTCGACGTAGGACGTGACATTTATGTATAAATCTATGTATATAAATTTATGTATAAATGTCACGTGTTGACGGTAAAACGTCACCTTTTAACGTGATGCGTGACGTTTTGACGTGACGTGTGACGTTTTGACGTTAAAACGTGACGTTTGGACGTAAAAATGTGATAAAAAGCGGTGAAAACGGCGTTTTAACGTCAACACGACAGACGTTTTGACGTAAAAACGTAACTCTTTGACGTGACGTGACGTGTGACGTTTTTACGTCACTGCGATGCATCTAGTCGCTTCTTAGACACCACCTAACCTAATACATTAACCATCGTAAGGTACACTTTGACCTTTGACCGTGTTAATGGCGCATGCGTGAAATAATCAATTAGGGTGGGGGAAGCTGTACTGGCAGATAAATTAACCGACTTCATAAGGACTCTTTTAGTCTAGTAAGACAGTTTTGAGAGTTCAGTTCTTTGTTCTTAAGCATTCAGTTAAAATATGTCTATTTTGTCAAAAAAGGACTATCTGGCTGTTTTAAGTGTCAACGACATTAATACTCCTTCGTCAGAGGACATGGCAAAGGATTACGAAGAGTCACCAAGAGAATGGTATTATTTACTCTTAAATGAGAGTGACTTTTCTCTTCTAGTATGTGCTCCTAATGTAAAATGGTATTCCATTTGGCGATGTCATTTAGTAGCAGACGACGAAAGTACTGCACACGGACACCTCCATGTATTAATTCACTTTACAGGTGGATCTACAATGTTGGCTTAAAAGAAGAAAATACAACGTACAGGGAAAAGACTACATCCAAAAACTACATTTAGAAAAAATATTTGTTTGGATCATTGTGTTGGTATTTTGAGATACATTGCCTATGCATATGGTCAAAAACCTCTTTGTCGAGATGGTGATGGACTTTTGGGTAAAGTGAGTATTTAAATCAGAATGGTTGCATTCGAGTGGAAAGTTCTATGCAGGTATACGTAATGAAATTTCTACCCTAGTGAGCAGAGGCGTTTACAATTTAGAAAAATATACATCAGAGCATGAACTACACGTAAAATCAACCTGCAAGTGTGAAAGAGGTGAGGAAGGTATTAGAAAAAAAGGTGAAGCCAATGAAAAGAGAAGAAAATTTTACAAAACTGAACGTGGGATGGCGATATGAAAATCATACAAAGAAAAAATGGTTAAAAAACGTAACATAATTGCTGAACTAATGAACTTAGGTTTAAATAAAAAGGCCGAACTGCAAAGAGAAACTATTTTAAAATTTTTAGGTCTATTATAATTTTTTAATAACCAATAAGTAACATTTTGGTATTTTATTTCATAACAAAAAAAACCCTGTTTGAATGTGGTCATCATTGGAATTTTATTTAGAATAGCTCAGTCCAAGTTAGACTTTATCATGTCTAACAGAGAATTGACCCATTTAATTTGTATTGAATTTTCGTCCAAAATTGACTTAAATGTCCACCACAGGACTCCACTGTCCAAGGTAGACTTTCCGTTTTCCATGCTTTTTAAATGTTTGTCCAGGATTCTATATGGAAAAGAAGAAGAATTTACCATTTGACAATGCCGCCATCTTTGTTTTTTTTGTCAACGTATTTCCCGTCTTCTACGATCGGAAAAATGGAAACGTAGATATGACGTAATGCCCTTTTGACATGTTCCGACACGCATGGCACATATTGCTTTCAACCCCATTTTTATCCCCTTTCCAACGAGCCCTCGTAAGTCATTATACGTTAAGCCGTTTGGCAGTTACGACCGGGGGTTGCGATTTTAGGGTTGCGATTTAGGAGTTGCGCCAGGAACCCTGTACTCTATCTACTAGAATAAGTTATTTATCAGTACGATTCTACCGAGTGTGGACGTCGCTTTTTATTAGCACGAATTTAGACTTCATAGTGTGTAGACACCTTTTAATTAGTTAAGAGTAGTAACACTTGCTTATTTGTGTTATAAAATTTAGTTTAAACGTTTCACGTTAGTGAAGGCTGCTTAGTATTACATATTATTATTAAAGACAACGTCCTTGGTCCAAACTATAAGAGTGCTATTGTATTTGCATTTCAGCGATTAGTGTGAATTGAACAGTAAAATCTGCAGTTTTAAATAGGTGAGATCAGAACTTTCTGAAAGGAGTTTGACCAGACGTTATTTTAGTAATAGTAACAAAATTTACTATTCAATTAAATATTTGTTAATTCCTTTATTATTTTATTCTCACATCAGTGGGTGGTCCTTCGAACTTTAATTTATTAAATTGCTAATTCCGATCTAAATAATAGTACGATCGCCATACTAATTTGTTGATCATCCTTCACCAAAATCGTTATCTTATTTCCATCTTTAAGTTATTTTCACTAAAGTTTTTGTCTTTTAAAAATAAAATTTTACTTCAAACTTAAAACTTACCTTTTGATGATCAGACAGATTTTTTCGTTCGCTATTTTTCACTGGAAATATATTATCTTGAATTTGTGGTTCCTCAGCCCAGGTATCTGTAACAATACAAATAGAAGTGTGAATGAGGAGAATACGTTTTTCTCGAAAAGGAATTATTCTATTAAAACGGCTCATTATTACAAAAATAAAGCGGCGCTGGGTCGGTGGTGATATAGCCAGATATGATGATAACAGGTGGAAATGGAGCATCTTAGAGCATGGAGACCAAGAGGCGCGACAAGAAGTATGGAAAGACCACGAAAGAGATGGGTAGATGACATAAGAGAAGTGGCAGGGAAACAGTGGATTAGATTGGCGGAAGATACAAAGATGGAATCAATTGGGAGAGACCTACGATCTGGAGTGGGTGGAAAATGGTTGACGAAGAAGAAAAAGAATTGCTCATAGTGACTTTTACCTTTATAGTTTTAGCGCGGTGTAAAATTATTAAATATCTCGTACATTTACAGTGACTGAAGTGTTATTATTGTGCTTAAAAAAAAGGACTAAATATATTTTTGTCAGACACAGTAATCAAATGAACTTAAACTGTAAAAATCACTGACTTTACTGACAAGAAAGAGTGATTGCTGCAATGAACAAGGTCCTTTTAATGAAAAGAAGAACTATCACTGGAAATACCCAAAGATACCGGACCTTTATTATCATAATTATGCTGATGAGTAATATGAGTAATGTCATAAAAACAAAAAATGTTAATTTACTGGACCAGACGATTTGAACATTGAATTATTAAATCTCTTGTATAAAGACGTACTCGATGTAATGGTTAAGCTGTTTATTATAATATATCCCCAAATAATAGATAAAATTGATCCTTGTAGCAATCCACAAAAAGTCAAGTACAACATCTTAGCTCATCTCTAGCGGCTGAAGTGATTTGGTATTTCAAAAACCGTGAGAATCTTCCACACAGCGGACTTTAGGGTTTTTAGGTCTACCGTTTTTACATCTTACTTTAGAGCATGAAACCATCATTTCTGACTGCGTGTACAAGTGCTCTAAGCAGTGGTTGGAAGCGACTGGTCGAGCAATTCATTGAAGGCAGGCCGCCAAGTACTCTTATTTACTTTTTATGGCTTAGAACAGCATTATCCCGCATTGGATCAAACTTAAGTCAAGCAAGACTCTCGGTTCCTATACATAAATCTTTCATGCTGGGATTTTCGTGATCTTTGTTTGTGTTTGTGCTAAGGAAATAGTTGATTTAATTTGCGTTAGTAGGACCATATCTATGTGATCAAACGGTTAGGTAGCTGTTAAAGCCCGGGAAGTATCGAAAACTAGCTTTAGGTGGGTTTTGGAATCTACAAGGGCCCTATCTGCCTCTAAGAACTAACCTAATTAATATGGGAACTGATATGCCCAGGTGTAAAGAAAAATGAACAGAACTACGCTTTTGAAAGACTGGGCTCGTTTACTTTATCTCTAGGGCGCGAAGCTGTAAGTCTCCTTCCGTAGAAGTAAAGAGAAACTTCTCTCGCGGAGGTTTCAGGGCCCTTGGGCTAATGGTAGAAGTATAAGGTAGGCTAGGTTCTACATAGCAAAGCTTTCCAACTTCACCTGCTTATTAATAGAAGATGCTTCTTTGCCACTAAAGTCTTACACAGTAGCTACTGCTACTAGGATTGGTAGATAACCCAAGTTAAATCCAATCGAGCTAAGTAAAGGAGATATGATATTTCTAAATAACACTTCTGATGATTCTAAATGAATAATAAGAGGCCCAGAATAGATGGATTTTCAGACGTGTCGGAGACTGGGTAATCGTAGGTGCAATCTGCATGATACGAAGTGATACAGTGGACCTATTTTAAGTTTAAGTGTCTGAAGTCTTGGAAATATTCTAAGCCCTTCAAGAAGAAATGCAAAATGTGAACTACAAGATCTGTAATGAGTAATATGTTTCAAATATGTTTTAAAATCACACAAGCTAGAAATTTTTAAAGTCTTAAAAATTAGTGACACACAATTCAGATTTAGAAGCAGTATGGGTACAGGCAGTACATTAAATTTTTTCCAATACATGAATCAATATAAAGTTCAACATGAAAAGATTGAAGAAATACTGGAAAGTAAAACGACTAATACCAGTTATTACAGGCTGTAACATATCTTAACACGTTAATCGCCCAAATGAAGCGAAAAATATCCCACCCACAGGCCCAACTTAGTTTTTCTAGTAAATCATTAGGTTTTTACTTCGGATATGATGTACTGGCTGTTATAAAACGCTAGGTTAAAAAAGTTCTCTAAAAATGTATTTTGAAAATGACACCCTACTTATGGGTTTCAGATCCTTTGACGACCGAGCGCCGCGAAACCCATGTATCGATTGTCATTTTTTTTTTCGAGTTCTAACAAGTCTGTGTGTGCTAAAATTGCAGTTGTTTTGTTTAGTCTACAATCCATTTGTTGAAATTACGGCGCGTAATAAGGTTGGTTGTGAATTATAGAAAATTGTATTGTGTTTTGTGTCGTAATAAAATGAAAAAAAGATACGAAAAGGTGCAAGAGAGACTTTTGAAATTATGGAATAAGTTATTATCAGACGAAAAACAAGAGACTTTAGACTTCATAGATAATACTTCAGATGATTACTTGCCCAGTAATTTATCATCAGATGTTGAGTCTGATGAAAGTGCATTGAATTTAGAAGCCAGGAAGAAAAAATTAAAAAGGTAATTATTATGTGAAACATATCACCAAAAAACTTATACTAACAGGGACGAAATTACCACATTCTTTGGAATTGTAATGTATATGGGTCTAGCAAGGTTTCCAAAAATGAGGAATTACTGGTCTAAGAATCCATTATATAGCAATCATGTATCGTGTAAAATGTCAAGAAACCGATTTGAATTTATTCTCAGAATGATACATTTCAACGATAATGAAACGGTTGATAAAAATAATCGTTTGGGAAAACTAAGCCCTGTATTAGAAAACTTGACCAATAAATTCAAAGAGGTCTATATTCCGGAGAAATCTGTCTGCATAAATGAAACACTAGTACCTTTCAGAGGGAGATTGTCATTCAGACAATATATCAAAAATAAGAGGTTGAAATTCAGAATAAAACTGTATAAACTCTGTTGTAAAGACGGCTATACATACGATATCAAAATATACTGTGGACAAGATAAAAATTCAGATAAACCTGCTACAGTTTCGACTGTTTTATCACTTATGTCGCCACTTTCAGGAAAAGTAGAAAAAACAATCCAAAGGATGTAAAGACCCAAAAATTAAATAACGGAGAAATTTACGCAAGGGAAAGTAATACAGGGGTAGTTGTTTTAAAATGGTAGGATAAACGTCATATTCTTTGTCTCAGCACTATTCATAATGACACAACCACTAACTATACACGAAGAGGAACAGACATAGAAAAGCCATCTCTTATAGTTGACTATAATTCATCTAAGTCATTCATAGATTTATCCGATCAGTTGAAATCATATTCCTCCCCTTTGCGTAAAGGGATCAAGTGGTATAGAAAACTTGCATTTAAAATATTACTTGGCTCAGCAGTAGTAAACGCTTTTATAATATATAAAACGGTGACGGACCAAAATATCAATTACGGATTTTAGACAGAGCATTGCTCTAAGTATGTTACAAATGCATGAAGTGGATGTCCAGAAGGTGCCGAAAAATGATAACATAAAGCATAGTTTACCTGAAGTTGCTTTAAAAGATCGTCGAAAATGTGTAGTGTGAAAAACCGCTCAGAAGAAGGGACCAAAATCAAAATTTTCATGTGATGCATGTAATAAAATTTATTGTTTGTCATGTTTTTTTGACGTTCACCATTATTCTGCATAATTAATAAAAACTGTTTGTAATATTTGATTAAAATAAAAATGTTTTCTCATAAATCCTTATAATTTTTTTGAAAAATCTTTAATGATAGTAAACACATAAAAAGTGCCGAGCTCATTCACTAGTATTACCTGTCAGGCCCCTCTGTAAAAACTTTCATATAGATAAATGTGTTTCGAAGCACGGCAGTTGGGTTACAGGCTTTTATGTTAACGCTAGTAGTGAAGGTTGCCCTATGGGTGTCGGGGCGTGTACGACCACAGGATCTGAAACCCAAATGTCGGGTGTCGTGGCGATTAACGGCGATATGGCCCTAACATATTTCTTATTTAATAGCCTTGCCACAAAAAACCGAGTTTTTGTTAAATGTCTAAATGTAAATTTTATTACCTCATAAATCTCTTAAATTGTTTTCAAACTACACACTTGAAAATTAATCAGACTATTTTTTATTTACACAATACCCGACGTGCTAATCTTATTCGTCGGTAGGTCAAAAAATTCTTTTATGGTTATTAAAAATAATTCAAATAATACACATGCACTTTTTATCGTTCTATTCTCACTAAAAAGTTTTGTTAATAGTCAGTCGCACAGTATTTTATTGTATTTGAATTTACAAACTGGAAAGTCATAAAAAGATCGTAAAATCTCCCCTAGCTTGAAAATGACTATAAAAGGCTCACCTTCTTTCCACAAAAACCAGAAATATCTCGCACTTTTAAAAGAATAACATATTTTTTAGTCCTAAGTCAAACAATTCGTATCCCGCGCTCTACCTACAATTACATATCTCCCTTCAGTGCACAGTTCGCTTTCACTACTTATTAAACGTACATATTTGACATAGCAAAGTGGCCATTTAAACTTCGTTATTTTTAAGACAAATTGTACCTTGCTTCTACGAAGATTAGTTAATAAGAATCTTTGATAATCAACCACTTAAAAGTTTGGTTATCCTCTTATGTTGAGGAAAAGGGACATCTACAACACCTTCTTCTAGTGCCGACTCCACTAATGAAGGTTGACTATAACCATTACGAATTCGTCTCTATCTTCTGCTTTTCTTAAAAGCGTCTGTATGTTTAACCCAGTTCAGTCGCGAATGTTTTTCAGCCAGGATATTTGGCGTCTATCAGGACCTCTTTTTTGTTAGATTTTATCCTTCATCATCAGCACAATGACTATTAAACGATTAGATTAATTTATGAATTACACCCTCAAAATATTCTTAAGAATTGTTCATACCAGAAGACTGGAACAAGATATCAGTGAGACACAATTTGGTTTAGTTCTACCCTTGAAACAAGAGAAGTCTTATTTGTCATGAGTGAGTTGTTTCGAATGTGCATGGATATAAAATCAACCACTGAATAAAAGAAGGAAAAGAGCTTTCGAATGCAATGAAATAAGGAAAAGTGTCAGAAAAGAATGCATATCATAAACTATTCTATTTAATATTTATTATGAAGAAATTATCCAAAAAGCGGTAGGACACTTAAAGCAGCTGAATTTAAGATGTTTACTTACCTTCAACTATTAAACAACATGTAGCAAACGCATCTCCATACAAGTTATATATTTCACATCGGTAATTCCCTGAATCTTGCGAATACACATCGCGCAGGATCAGTCTGACGACTCCGTCTTCTGTAATCTGCTGAAAATCTATACAATCAGGCAAAATGCAACCATCTTTCATCCAGACTATATCCATTGGTTGGTCTCCAATGGTGTCCAATTCCAGCACGACGGAGTCTCCTTCACAAACTTTTAAGTTGTTTGGAAGACTTTTGATAATTTCTGGTCGACAAAAGCTACTATCTTTATTATTATTACAAGTATACGAATCGTCTGAGTTGGCTTTGTAATCTTGAGATACAATGTTTTCTTTGAACCGTTTTAAATTTGCAAGCGAAGATCTATAATCAGAATATAAACTGGGTTTACTAGTAAGCCTTGTGTAGCTCCCAACTAATCCTTTAGAATAGTACGGAGCAGGTTTAGGCGATAAACTTCTAGCTCTAAGTCCTCTACTTGAAGGTATTCTATGACCGATGACATCTAACTTTGCTGAGGTTTCTACTCTGCCCACGTCGTTCTCCAAGATTAATTTGTACACTCCAGAATCGCTGGGGATGACGTCTGTTATTTCCAGAGTTCTAAGGTCATCACGTTCGGTCATACGTAGTCTCGCTGAAGGTGTAACTGGTACTCCGTCTTTCTCCCATGTGACCCAGGGATCTGGGTGACCAGCAATTGCACTTTGGAATCTGAAATAAATAAAAACTAGTTAGAAATAAAAACAGCATATCTACCCTCTGTTACCCATCTGTTAAGTGTTGTTCAAAGTGTCAATCATTATTAAGTTGCTTATTTAAACACCTACGTGTATATAAGAATAAGTATAAAAAAGATAATTTAAGGTTTACCCAATGATGCCCCATTTATTTTATGTGAAACATTGTGGTCTGGTTACTAACACAAAAGCACTAAATTTTACTTTTAAATTTAGAATTGGAAACTAAACTAGGTCCAAGTGCTTCGTTCTCTTAATGTATTGCCCAGTAGCTGAAGAGCCTTAATATTAATATGATTATGGAGCCTTTTTATAGTTCCCTGTAAATCTTCTGATTTTTTACTGACCGTTTCCACCCCTCCTTAATTTTTTTATGTGCTAGTAAGAATGCCATAATAATGACTCCCACATCTCCCGATTCTAAGCAACGCGGCCTCAATCATTTTTTGTGCTTCAAACACTGCCCACCGTTTCCATGGTTAATTATTCGTTGTTTAAAATTGGCCCCCTTTAAATTTTTTGTATGCCCCCATATTATAAATATAGCTGGCAAATACTCAGCTAAAGACTTATTTATAATATCTTACCTTACAGTCTCTCCTTGTTCAGCTACCCTATTGTGTGGGTAGGCATAAAACTTAGGCGGAGCCGCTCTGATTCTATTACTGGATCTAAACTGTGTTACGCCTCTTTCCCTGTAAGATGGCGCTGGTGTGAGACTTCTGATCGGTGTAGATCTGGGTGAGATTCGGTTAGAAGAAGGATCCAGGAATTCACTAGGTCGTTTCAGCTGTTGGCATAAAAGGTTTTCCTTCTCTTCCGGAACTAGAAAGTAAATAAAATGAGTTCGATCTAATTGTTCGAGCACGAGATACAGAATAAGAAATAATCAGAAGGTAAACTAGCAAATGTCGTTATTGATCATTTCACCACAAGGTTACTTGGTCATCGTCCATGCTGTCTTTTTGTAACAGTTAGACATGTCTGGACTTTGACGATTTATTAAGACAAAATATATTTAGACACCCAAACACAGATGTTTAAGATAAGTAGCTATTCATATTTTATAAAAAAACAAACTAAAACTTTCCAAGGACTGTTATTTCAAGGTACTTTTAAGGGTCATTTCCAGGGACACTATAAAGAATAGTGTAATGTCTATATTTTTAAACTAAAGAGTAAAATGAAACTCTTAACTCCACCGATACGTCACTGTTTTATATAATAATTAACTATAGGAACTATAATGCTACTAGAACCGCTTAAAAAATGGCTGGCGCGTGCCAGATGCGCGTAATTAAAAATTCGGTGAGGGTTAGCGTTTTGATTGTTTCGTATTATGTGTGTGAGATGGGGGTTTCTAAGATATATAAGTCAAAAGAAAGATTTGTCCTAGAGGAAATATATATATATATATATATATATATATATATATATATTAAATTTTATTATATTAAAAATAGAGCTAAGATTAATACTATTACAAGAATTAAAATTAAACTCAACAGTCTTCCGGGTTGAACCGCGTCCATTATCATTGCGCCGAGCTGTCGACATCCTCTTTGATTCTTCCGAGGTCTCAGTCTCCCAAACCCAAGATACTACTAATTAATTTTATAAGTGCTGTAAAAGACAACTAATAATCTAGAATTGATTTTTCTCATATGTATTAGTGTACACCTCTGACAACAAAATGGTGGTGTATCATTAAAATTGTGGTTTATTTGATTTTTACTAGTATTCATGCTGTGTTCATGTCATTTTCATCTCTAAACTTCAGTAGCTGCCCTCTAGTACATAAAAGTATGACGATGAAACACATTAATAATAGTTAAATACTTACGATCAACAATAAGGCAAGCAGATGTTGAAGCTTTTCCTAATTCGTTATAAGCGACACACGTGTATTCTCCTTCATCTTCAGGATAAACTCGTTTTATAGACAATTTCGCTATTTTTCCATCGAAGTCTGCATCAAAATCACCTCCTAAGCGCACCAACTAAAATATTAAATAACAATTTTTAAATAAGGTACATACCAATCTAAAAATTACTTACTTTTCCAGCTCTTTCCCAGCGAACGTCAGGTGGTGGAGTGGCAAGTATCTGGCATTCTAAGGTGGCTGAGTCTCCGTCACAGCATCTAATGTTGCTCAGTTCTTTTTCGATTGATGGGATTGTCTGAACATCTCTGAAATTTTAAAGGGGAGCATGTTATAACCAGTATAAAGAATTATCATAGTTAACTTTATTTTTTCGTGTAATGGGGTCTGGGTATTGACGTACAATATTCCAAGAGCACTTTTGTCCATAAAAAAATTTAAAGACAATATAAATATCTGCCTTTATATCTCTGAAAGAATAATACATATAAACATCACAATGGACTACCGAAAATTAAATGTCATATCTATCTATCTATCTATAGCCCCGAGGACTACAAACCTAAGGAGGAACGAGAGGTATTCTACGAACAATTGCAAACCATCCTGGATGAAATACATCATGAAGAACCCTTAATTCTTATGGATGACTTTAATGCACGAATCGGAAATAAAATAGTTCCAAGAGTAAAACAAAGATTTAATGAAAACCATGTCAACGCAAGTGGAGAACTCATGGCTAATCTCTGTACTTTTAATGAATTGAAAATAAATAATACATTTTTCAACCATAAGCTCCAGTATAAATATATATATTTGAAAACTCCAGGGGACACAAATCTATAATTGATTTTATAGTCACTAATAGAAAAATCCTACCATAGCAGATTCTAGATATCAGAACTTTAAACTCAGCAGACGCAGGGAGTGAACAAAAAACTAGTACTAGCAAAAATAAGAATGAAAATAACACCAAAACGTTTTCTACAGGAAATGACCGAGGAAAACTCAATGTAGAATCACTCTAGAACGATAGAATCACTGTGGAACGACTCTACAGGAGAAATATACCAAAGGAAGCTAGCACAGAAGATACAGCTGAAACAAATAGACGACATCGAAGATATAAATGCGAGCTGAGAGAAAATTAAAAACATTAAAGAAGAGCAACAGAAGTATTGATTTATGGTGTTTTTACCCTCACGTCCTAAAGTACGTGCCTATGCGTCCCAAGATAAGGGATGGTGTTGTACCTTGGGAGAAAAACTAATTTAAAAAAAAATAATTTTTCAGTTATTCATAATAAAAATAGAAACTTAAATAATTATTGATGTGTACTAGATACTATAGGACACTGGTATGCATCATATAAATTTGATTTATTAAAAAAATATTAACATTTTTTTGAAAAGTGTTTCAGCGTACAGAAGTCTCCCCTACTCCTTTTTAAATTGAATTATGCATACTTAATCCTACATAACCCACTATATTTACAAAAATGCCACGGCTTGCGTACGCCTATCTGAATATGTGGAACAGAACAAGGTACTGGTATAGAACCTAATAAAGATTAATAAAAAAATTAAATTTACTTACACAATCTTCTTCTTGCCCATATCTTTTCCAGTAGGTTTTGGATCTGTAAAAAAAATACTTTAAATCAAAATATCCATCTATAACTTTTAAACAAATTTTTCAATACCAACAGGTCGTCATAGTACAATAAAAATCTTGTGACACATTATCACCATCTATTTATATCTTTCCACGAATTTTCATCTATGTTGCTATATCTATTTTCTTTATCTTCGCCTTATCTCCAACTTCCTCTTTTTCTTCCACGTTGTATGTGTAGACGATATGTTGTTTCGGTAATCTATCTTTCGTGATCATCTGCACGTAACCGTACTATATCAGTTACTTTATCTTAACATTGTTTATGACTGTGTGCTATATCTACATTATATTTCTGATAAGGCTGTTTGTTATTTGTTTTCTATTAAAACCTCTAGCGGATATTCGCTAAAAATCCATTTCTTGGCTTTAACATTTTTTTTATTTGCTTCTTTATTTGCCAGATTTTGAATTATGGTATTATATATTATTCGGTTGTTGGTTTTTGATATCGACTCTCACGAAAGCATTCCATTTAACATCAATTTGCTCTTCTACCCTTTATATTTCTGTCCCTTGTTGCGTGGTCAGGTGACAAAACTCATCATTGTCTAACCTCCCTCTGTGCAACTACTGCTGCCAACTTTGACTGGTACAGATTTTTAATAAGTGTCACCAGGTGTATTGCTGCACCGATCTCTATTAAAATGGACCACAGATTTATCCAGTTTACAAAACTAAATGACTTCTAGAAGTTAACAAAGCATATTATCATTGGTACTTGAAATTCTCTCAACTTTTCAATGAGTTCTCTGGGTTTTGTATTTGCTTACATATAGGTACCTTTTTTTATTAACAAATGCCGCTTGTTCCTGTGGTATATGCAACAATATTTTACTGTCATGTGTTATTAGTGACAATGTATGGTAGTTTTCACATCTAGTGGAGGGAAGTTCAAATTAATCCAAAACTGAATTTATGTATGTATACAACTTAAAAGTTTACAGGGAAAGAATGAATTGTTTAGAATAATATGATGATTTTAATTTCTTTGAACGACAGGAGGTACAACAACAAGAACTGGGGAAAGATGGAGAAGAAAATGAATTAACTAGATCCCCAACGCTAGAGGAGGTCCAAACGGCAATCCACATACAAAAAAGCCATAAAGCACCGGGAATAAATAAGATACCGGCAGAACTACTCAAGCAAGGAGGAAGGAATTTGACACAACAGATGTACCAGCTAATACGAGAGATATGGATAGAAGAAGAAATTCCCCAACAATGGAAGAAAAGTATAATCTGCTCTATTCGTAAAAAAGGAGACAAACTGTTGTGTCAGAATTATAGAGGCATCTTTTTACTTTGTTCGGGATACAAAATACTCACAAACATCATTAATCGAAGACTACAACCTCTCACGGAAAAAATCATCGGGGAATATCAAGCAGGGTTTAGGCAAAATAGATCTACCATTGACCAACTATTTACAGTTAAACAAATACTAGCCAAAGCATGGGAATATGACATGGACGTTTACAATCTCTTTGTAGATTTTAAACAAGCCTATGATTCAATAGATAAAACAATTCTACCTAATATATTGAAAGAATTTGGCATATTATCAAAATTAATACGACTAGTGCAAATGACAATGACAGAAACAGGAGCACAGGTATGTATTCAGGGACAGATCACTGATGCGTTTACGATAACGCAAGGACTGAAACAAGGCGACGCACTAGCTCCAACGCTCTTTAATCTTGTTCTTGAATATGTAATTAGACGGTTGACGGTGAGCGGAAATAACATACTTACAAACAAGTCTACCCAATTAGCAGCATACGCAGATGATATAAACATAATGAGCAGAACAGTGAATGCAGCGGAAGAAACCTACGTTGGGTTGAAACAGAGTGCAGAAGCAGTAGGGCTAGCAATAAATACAAATAAAACAAAACTACTCATACAAACCAGATCAAATAGACCGGTGCAACAACACTTTATTGACGATATAGAACATGTAAATAGATTCACATACCTAGGAATGAATCTGGTCGCAAGCAATGAAGAAGAACCGGAAATAAATAGAAGGCTTGTGCTGGCAAATAAAGCCTATTTCGCGATGGACCACATATTCAAATCGCGAGACGTACACCGGAAAACAAAACTCCGGGTCTAGAAAACAATAATCAGGCCAATAGTAAGTTATGGTTGTGAAACATGGGTGGTGACACAGAAATCTGCCAGTGCATTAGATGTGTTTGAAAGAAAAATATTAGGTAGGATCCTGGGCCCAATAAGTAAAAACAACAACTGGCGAATTAAGTATAATAGAGAAATATACGAGCAATACAGCGAACCAGCTCTAGCACAACATACTAAACTGCAGAGATTACGATGGGCAGGGCACGTGGTCCGCATGCATGAGAATAGAATCCCCAGAAAATTATTAAATGCAAGAATGCAGGGAAAAAGACCTGTTGGAAGACCTAAAAAGAGATGGGAAGATGAAGTCGACGAGGATGCCAGGAACTACCTGGGAACGCGTTCATGGAAAAGAACAGCGGTAAATCGAGATGATTGGAGAAGCCTGTTGAAGGAGGCCAAGGCCTGATTTGGGCTGTAGCGCCATTGGATGGATGGAATTTCTTTGAAAGGTTTCCTTTGACAAAAGGTACAGGCTATGTCTTTATTTAAACACATTGAACCTTTAATAAAATACTTAACTTCATAACAAAGAGGTAAGTAATATCATTAAGATGTAATAAAATTTGTCAACACATTAATGTTGGTGGATAAAAAATCATTAAAAAGTCAAATCAACCAATATCAGTTGGTCTGATGTATACAGAGAAAATACTGTAATCAGCACATATTTTTAGGGGAGAAGCTGTTACACCAGTCCAACAGTTATTTATAACATTAATATTTTTTGCTTCTGGAAAAATGCAAATATCAATAGCTGATTATAAGGGTATATCTAGGGCAACTCCTTCGAGAGTTGAAAATATATCAAACAAATATTGATGAAATTGTCCAAGTTGAAGAAGAGTTTTATACCATTCTATGATTTCCAAGATCCATAGTTGCAGAAAATTGTACTTTAATACAAATTGATTTTCATGGAGGCACAGATGCAGTAATATATCGTTCAGAAAAAGTTTTTGCATTGAATGTCCAAAAAGTCAGCGACTAGTTTAAAAATTAGAAATATTGTTGCAAAATGGCTGGCTTCTATGCATGATCAAACAACATTTAGTAATAGTGACATACAAAGATTTGAAGTTAAAGACTTTGTTAGGTTTGTACTATTTTTTATAATTGATCAGTGCGATTTAAGTTTGAAATCATATTTGATGACACAGCTAGACAAGATGCTAAAACAGAAGCAGATAATCTTTATAATGAATCTCCCATACTTACTAGTAATGTTGTGGAAAGGCAATACATAGTATGGAAACGATACCAATTTTCAAAAATCGAATGAGATTAAATTTGAAAGCGACTTTTGACATAAGTTCATTCAAATCTAATTAAATTCACATTTAAATATTCTAATATTTTCCTGTTATTGTTTACGTAAATTTTGTAAATTTAACACCTAATACTCGAAACTAGAAACTCTCCTATTTATATACTGTACCTTTCACTTTTATTTGAAGAGAAATAATGGCTTTTGCGTCTCCATGGCAGTTTTTAGCGTATATGGTGTATGTACCGGTGTAGTCGATTTTGGCATTGGGTATCTCCAGTCTGTACTCTGGTGTGTCATCTACTTGATAGAAATGTGCAGCATCGCGGTAGTAATCAGGCTGAAAAAAAAATAAATGATTAAAAACATGAAACACTAAATGAATTTAGTAACTAGAAAACTATTCTTTTAGTATAATTTCCGTAGCGTAATTAATGTAGCGAGTAGGTACATTTTTACAATCCCAGTAAAGGATTTATCTTCTTTAGAAATGCGATCCTCTCTACATGAGCCCTAAGTTCCCTCATAGTCCTAATTGGGTAATGATTGTATCCAAGTTTTCACCCAACTTCAAAGTTAAATTAAAGTTTTTTTGACATTTGTTTTGCCTCATACATTAAGCTGAACTTTAGGGCTATTCTACATAATTTTGTTTTTTCCACATTATTTCTTATTTCTGAACTAGGCAGTTTCTTGGCTCTTTATTTTTGTAACTTTATTGTTGTTTGTACGTTTACCTTCTATTTAGATGTACTTATACAAACCCAACCTAACCTAACGTAACCTAATCCCTCTCGTGAATAAGACCAATAATTGTGAACTGCACAATTTTCAATTGTGCAGTTCAAGATCTTAATGACAATCCTGGATAAAATATGTAGAAACGATCAATAATTACACACTTTTATTAACCGTATGGAGGAAAATAAAGCATATAATAGGCTCTAGTTCATATCAAAGAATATATTCATTAAAAACACACAACAAGAAGACATAGACATAAAAATACATATTAATAATGCCTTCTTCAACAACCAAAAGTCATTTGATATGGCTTGGCATCACAAGGTAATATCAATACTGGAATCTTGGGGCTATCAAGGAAAGATATTTGCTTTTATTAAAAATTGTCTTCTCCATAGAAATTTCAAGGTAAAAGTAAACGGTCTTCTATCTAATGTGAAATATCAAAAAAAAAATGACTAACTCAAACACTCGGTAATTAATCCGACGTTTTTCCTTATAGCTATTAATGATATCAAATCAATAAATAAACCCATTACTCAATTAATCAACCCAAATTACTACAAGATCAACTCGATAGATTTACAGCATGGTGTAAAATGCGTAGTTTTCAATTTGCTTCATCCAAAACTCGATAGATCAGAGTCTCAAAGAGACCAAAGCAGATAATGGAAATACCTACTATAAAACTTGGGGCTCATACACTTGAATATGTAAAAACAATTAAAAATCTAGTTTAATATTTGATCCAGCTCTAACCTGGAAGGATTAAATCGAATATATTTCACCAACATGTCAAAAAAGCCTAAACCTTTGGAAAGGTTTTCTGGTGCCTGGTGCGGACTGGGGAGCGTACGGTAGAACTCTACTCATATTATATAAAAATTTGATCCGCTCCAAGATCGATTACGGATGCCATGTTGGTGTTACGTGGTCTGCTGTAACAACAACTCTAAAATTTTTAGACACCATTAGATTTAAGAAGACAAGAATTAATACTCTCAATTGAAGTGAAGCCGAATTCTGTCACTCAATGTCACCAAATGATTCGCTTCTCGAATATTCTGCATGCAAAAACCCACATTTCCTTTTATGAAAGATGCAGACGAATCATAAATGAATTAAACTTGGACTCCACGAAATCTATTCTAGGAAGGTGCCAACTCCTCTCCCCTTGGCTAATATCTTCTCCTCATATTTGGATCTATTGTCAGAAAATAGGAAAAAAATCAATGGCCATTTAACTAATTCTAAATCTGAAATCATACTTTTTCAAACAGTTATTCACCGATTGATCTACGGAAGATTGTGTAGAATCTGCCGCAAGCAGTTAATAATTACAGACTCACTAAATTCTCTAAAAATCATCTATAAAATCTATTCTTCCCATCCTGAGACTAAACTGATTAGACAAGAATTGCACAATCTAAATCACAGAAACATTGCTTTCCTGTGGATAGCATCTCATATTAGAATGACAGGAAACGATCTGGCAGATAAATATGCATGGAATGCCGTAGAGAACGCAACTATTGAGATCTATCTAAAAAGTCCAGCGACAGATCTCAAGTCATATTCCACAGCAAAATAGTTGACATATGGAATAGCAGATGGTACAAAAGACAGGCAAAATCACTTGAGATAAAACCTACATTTTAACCATGGGTTGGTAGTTCCACAAATCGTTTTTCTTAGATCATCACGCAACTTCGGCTTGGTTATGACGCATGGAAATCTAATGACACGTGATCCCCCACCGGAGTGTTATACTTGCGAAACCCCGCTACCCGCTAACAATAAAACACCTTTTAGTGGAGTACCCGTTACAGTTACACAGTGCGGAAAGAGGTGAATTCGGAATCCCGGAGAATTTGAAAGAACTATTCTTAAAGTGCGGTGTCAAAGTGATTATTCAATATTTAAAAGCAATAAATTCTTTATACAAAATTTGATTGTTGTACTATTCCATGGATGTTAGCATTCTTTTTATTTCGCCAATAGCCATGTCGGCTGATGCAAGTTTGTAAATAAAACAAAATATTTTTATGTTATCATGCAGCTAAAAGGGGTATATCATTTTCCACAATTGCAAGTAAGATGAAGACAGCCACTATTATGTTTTTAGTTTTAATTAATTCTGTCATTCATTCTCTGTACGTTATTGATGACTCTCAATGTGCCAACTCAAATCAATTCAATAACACGCCTTGTACTCCAGGTACCGCTTAAATGTAGGTAATTAATGAATTCCACATTGTCAATGAAAATAATTATGATTGTATATCCACTTGGGCGGTTACATTAAAATTTATACTGAGCTCTTTTTCTCATTGTTGTCCGTTAAACATTGCACAAATACATAAGTAATCAGTTTATGGGCAACTTTCCTCGAGATACTCTTAATGGTGAATGTTTATACGACGTAGAGTTTAATTGCATCTTGCGGTTAATTAAAATATTCTTATAAGCTTTTAAGACGCACATAAAACATATTTTAAATAAGATAATAAAAGAACAACGAATGTATTCTTCGAGAGAGTTTATGTACTATAAGTAATATTTCTTTACTTTTAGTGGCCAATGAATTATATTCTGGTTTTTGTATTTCATAACCTCAATTTATCATCGTAAGCGAGAGTAGAACACACGGTGCATAATTTTGATATGATTATATATTTCTGTATTTATATATCTATAATAAAACTGTGTTGTATAATTCTTTACTATACCTCGACCAGCAATTGGGTAGGGTGACTCATAAATGAAACTTGGACTACTAATTATTGTATCAGGTCCACAAATACGTCGTTTACTTACAAGAAAATCAAAATAATATCGGTTCACAATATTTAGCACTCCATATATTTAATAGGCAATACGCGGGTTTTTAAAGTGAGCCAGCTGTAATAACAAACGTATTGAAGATGCATTTTAGCAAATTAAAATTTGGTCAGCACAAATTACCCGGATTTTTAATTATTTAGATTTATCAGTAGGAGACATACTGATAAACTTGGTGCAATATGTGAAATTTGGGAAAGATGGGTAGAAAATCTACCAAAATTTTTTAACCCTGATGAAAATGTTACCGTCGACGAGCAATTAGTTGCCTTTACAGGCCGCTGTCCCTTCAAACAGTACATTCCAAGCAAACCTCGAAATATGGCATAACAATTATTTGGGCTTTATGTGAGTGAAAGTTCGTACGCTCTAAAATTGCGGATCTATACAGAAAAGGAAGCAGGTGCCTCGTCGGAACGGAATCAGTGAATTGGTGTGGTGTGCGACTTGTGCAGGTATTTGAAAGGCCACAATATTACTTGTGATAACTTTTTTACATCATACAATTTAGAACAACTTGTTCTAAAAAGAAAAAATATAATTATGGCGACTAAAAGAAAAAATAAGCCAGAGCTTCCAGCACAAATTGCGAATAAAGAAGTTTGTCTTTTTACTTCACGCAAGATACCACTGTTGTTAACTATATTCCTAACAAGAATAAAAATGTTATTCTTATGAGTACTTTGCATCAAGGTAAGGCTATTTGTGACAGAAATGACAAAAAGCCCCAAATTATTTTAGATTACAATTCCAGTAAGGGAGAAGTGGATACTCTAGATCAGCTTGTTGGTACATATACATGTAAGAGGAAGACAAATCGATGGCCTATGATTGTTTTTATAATATACTGGACATTTTTGTGTCCGCTTCTTAAAACGCGTTCGTTTTATGGACATCAATAAATCCCCAATGGAACACCAACAAACTTACAAAACGGCGAATTTTTCTTGAGGAATCGGGAAAAACACTGGTGAAACCACTTATCCTTTCCAGGTAAAATTTACCAAGAACTAAAGACTGACAAGAACTGGTAAAAAGAACACGAACAGAAGCGAGTAAAGAAGATGGAAATTCTAGTGAACCGTCTATGGACAATCCAACTCCGCCTGCTAAACGAGCACGCTGTAAATGTTGCTCTAAAAACGATAACAAGACTAATATTTTATGTTGTATTATGTCACAAACATATTTGTAAAACCCATTCTTTTTATTACTGTCCCAGTTGTAAACTAAATTAAATTTTGTAGGTATTTGTTCTTAGGCTTTTCTGGGAAAGAAAAAAATGCCTTTTATTTCTGTTAATAAGGTTTAATTTACATTAGCAACATAATTTTTGTTTAATTAACTATAATTTTTTGTCAATAAAGTTTTGTTTAGCACCATTAGCTTATTTTATTTCGATTAAGGACCGTAAACCATAGTTGGGTCATATTGACGCGAACAGTACATTTGCATAGTTGACTCGAACGGTACAGCAGGGCTATTAGACTATTTGATCAATCAGTTCTTCTTGGCTGTCTGAGAGTATCCAACAATTTGACTTAAACGTGATTCCAATAAAACTGATTCACTATTTTGCAAATTAAATTGATCACTCAATTTAAGCCTGTGACACAGAATATCGAACAACATTTACTTTAGCTGCAGATTCTCAAGTCGATAGCTCAACTATTAAGCCATTCATTTTAATTGTAAACTACAAGCAAAGCAATTTATTTAAAATTTATGAGGATTTCTTTGGCTTTACATGAACTGCTCATGTTTTTATTTAGCATGCTTTTATGGCTATCTTAATTGCATTTAATTAAAGTGGTTAGTTGGTACTAGATGAATAGATTTTAAGATAACTATGTATGGAAATTTATATATACGCGATGGAGACTTAGTTGAAAATGTAAATGATCTAAGAGACTTATGGGATTTATTTTAATCCGATACAAATAGAATATTATGGCGTCTTAATGCAAGTGTCACAATGTGTACAAATTCAGCAAGGGATTATGTTATTTTTTTTATGAAAATTTGTGTCTTGTTGATGCCTTAAAATATTTCATACATGTTGAAATTGGATTAAAATCAATATTAACTAAATTACTCGCGAATAAAAGATCTCTTTATACCTCAAAAGTTAAAATTAATGTAGAAAGCTGTAAAGACAAAAATTAATGATTTTGGGAATTAATTAATAATTTTTTTTAAAGCAGCACATATAGCGTTATGAGGGGCAACACCTGGAGTAACCTCCGTACAATTCCAAATTGTTGGTTATAATTTTTTTATGTCACTTTTAAGGTGCAAAAACGGTGTTTTTGATTATGTTTATTTTTATTGTATCAAATCAATATCTTGAGTAAAACAGTAAAAGGTAAAATAAGCACAATACTAATTGAGAGTACATAAAAAGATTTAATTTGAGCTGTGCAACATTAAATTTGACAATAGTTTATGCAAAATTAACGATTGAAAGTCAAAAAACGTGAATTTTTCGCCATGTTTAACTTATAAAAT
The DNA here is from genome assembly GCF_040954645.1 of Diabrotica undecimpunctata. Lineage (NCBI taxonomy): Eukaryota > Metazoa > Arthropoda > Insecta > Coleoptera > Chrysomelidae > Diabrotica > Diabrotica undecimpunctata. Next base: position 37,494,578 of record NC_092810.1, read on the forward strand.
AACTTTTCTAAAAAAAAAAACACACCACAAAGAGCTGAACGATCGCCATAAAGTTAAAACGTTACCTTTTCTTAGAGGGACACTTGATAACATATTTATATTTTGTTAAGAAAATTTTAAGTTCAGCTAATTGTAAGGAACCTGTCATATAAAATAAAATAAAATACATTAAAATAACATAAAATAGAGTAAAACAAAATAAAGTGGAATACAATACAATAAAAAAAAGTAAAATAAAACAAAATAAACTAAAAAAATTAAAAATAATATAAAATAATATAAAATAAAATAAAATAGAATAAAATGGAATAAACCAAAACTAAAATAAAATAAATTAGAATAAAATAAAATAAAGCAAAATTAAATTAAAATAAAATAAAATAATTAGAATAAAAATAAAATAAAATAAATTAGAATAAAATGGAATAAAATGGAGAATAGAATAAAATGGAATAAAATGGAGAATAAAATAGAAGGAACTAAAATAAAATAAAATAAAATTAAATTAAACTAAATAAAATTAAATAAAATTAAATAAAATTAAATAAAATTAAATAAAATTAAATAAAATTAAATAAAATTAAATAAAATTAAATAAAATTAAATAAAATTAAATAAAATTAAATAAAATTAAATAAAATTAAATAAAATTAAATAAAATTAAATAAAATTAAATAAAATTAAATAAAATTAAATAAAATTAAATAAAATTAAATAAAATTAAATAAAATTAAATAAAATTAAATAAAATTAAATAAAATTAAATAAAATTAAATAAAATTAAATAAAATTAAATAAAATTAAATAAAATTAAATAAAATTAAATAAAATTAAATAAAATTAAATAAAATTAAATAAAATTAAATAAAATTAAATAAAATTAAATAAAATTAAATAAAATTAAATAAAATTAAATAAAATTAAATAAAATAAAAAAAATTAAATATAATAAAATAAAATTAAATAAAATTAAAATATAATAGAATACCATGCAGTTAAATAGAATAGAATACAATAAAATAATTAAAATAGAATAAAATAGAATTAAATAGAATAAAATATAGTAAAATAAAATAAATAGAATTATATAAAATTAAAATTAAATAAAATAGAAAAAAGTATAATAAAATGAAATAAAATGGAATAAAATAAAATAAAATAGAATGCAATAAAATATAACAAAAGTAAACTTAAATTTGAGGAATATTAACAGTCTCGCTGTGTGCTAATTCAATTGTTAAGTCTATCGTTTATTTTATTTTTTTATTTTAGTTTATTATCAGGACATCTTTTTTTATGTAGATAAAAAAAGAAGAAGAATTTATCGAAATAGTTCATACAAATGTTCTACAATTAAATCAACAACAAAGGATTGCATACCATACTTTGATAGAAGCTGTGAACATTTTATCTGGTGGAATTTAATTCCTTGACGCTGGGGATGGACAGAAAAAACATTACTAATTTTATTGTTATTGGCAAGGATCAGATCGCAGTAACCTTTGCGTTGACTTCATCTGGAATATCTGCCACTTTATTGGAAGGCGAACAAATATCAAATTTTGCCTTGGAATTAGCATTAAACATAAAAATTAATGAAACACCGGATTACAACATCGCCAAAAATGGAGCAATGGCGAAGATTTTACAGGTATGCAAATTAATCGTTATTGATGAGTAGGGGAGACCGGGGAGAGTTCGGACACAGGGAGACATCGGACACATTTGAATTTCGCACATTTTTGAAGATGCACTGTTGTCATTTGGTAAACACAACCTTATTTGTACATAATTATAGGTTATGTATTGACAGCTGTGATTTCGGTCGTAGTCACAGAGTTATCTATTGTGAAGTGTTTTGTCGAGTTTTGTTCTAAAAATATCGGTGCAATCCAGAAGATATATTTTAAAATACATAGACTTACCACGTATAAAACTTTGGTGCTGTAATCTACTATACTTATTTCATTAATTTGCGTTTATGTTGTTGCAATATTTAGGTAAGTTTTTTTATAAACCCATTGTATTACCAATGTTTGCATTAGGGGAGAGTTCGGACACAGTGTCCGAACTCTCCCCTGTGTGTCCGAAGTCTCCCCTGATCTGTAGTTATTCTATTTTTCTCTTACAGCTCATAATGCCCCGTACATATACAAGGGTAACAGAACGACAATTTTCTGCAGACACTATGAAAAATGCCACATCAGAGGTGCTTGACGGCAAATTGAGCATTCGGAATAGCGCCAAAACCTACGGCGTTCCTAAATCTAGTCTTCTAGATTACATAAAGAAAGCTAGAGCTGTGGGTATAGACAACGTAACATTCTCTCCAAATTTCAAGCAATCTCAAGTGTTTACCGATATAATGGAAAAAATGCTTGAAAAATATTTATTAGATTGTTCTTCCATGTTTCATGGACTAACGCCTAAAGCTGCAAGACGTTTAGCTTTTGAATTTGCCAAGAAAAACCATGTTAAAATGCCTACTACATGGAGCGAAAATGAAGAAGCTGGAACAGACTGGTTTTCAGGTTTCATGAAACGTCATCCTGTACTATCTATTAGAACACCTGAAGCCACTAGTCTCGCTAGAATGACGAGTTTTAACAAAGTTACTGTTGAGACGTTTCAAAATAAATTAGAAGAAGTTTTACGTCGTCATTCTTTTGGATCTTCAGCGATTTTCAATTTAGATGAAGTGAGTCAATTAACAATTTTGTTTAGTTATTTTGATAATTAATATCACTTATTTTTTAGACTGGGGTTACTACAGTTCAGCGTGTACCTAAAATAATTGGAAGAAAAGGTCAACATCAAATAGGGCAGGTGACCTCACGTGAACGTGGAGAATTAGTTACACAAGTGGGCATAATTTCTGCTGATGGAAAAGCATTGCCTCCTATATGGGTATTCCCACGGCAACGTTTTGATGAAAACCGCATGATGAAAGGGGTTCCTCAAGTTGCTTTAGGATTAGTATCTCCTTCAGGATGGATGACAAGTGATAATTTTTTGAAAGTACTTAAACATGTTGTCAAAAATACACTCTGCTCTGATACTAATAAAATTTTACTAATCATGGATAACCACGAGTCCCATCTCTCAGTGGAGGGACTTGATTACTGCAAAGAAAATGGAATTACTGTTTTGACACTACCACCTCATACTTCTAATAAGTTACAACCTTTGGACCGAACAGTGTTTGGTCCTTTCAAAAAGTTTTTTAATGATGGTGCTAATTCCTGGATGTTGTCTAATCCTGGTCAGACACTTTCTATATATGACTTGCCTGCTATTTGTTCTTCTGCTTGGGACAGAGCTGCCAATCCAGTTAATATTAAAAGTGGTTTCAAGTGTACAGGTATTTGGCCTTTTGACAGGAATATATTCGGAGAAGAAGAGTTCTTATCTTCTTACGTGACAGATAGACCAATGCCTACTACAGAACCGGAACTCGGAAAAAGAGATTTTGATAGCTTGTCCAAACCGGGGCCAAGCAAAGTTTTAGTTTCTCCGAGTCACTCAACTTCTCCAAACATCATTTCTCCAGAAATGGTTAGACCGTTTCCCAAGGCGCCAGAACGTAAAACATCAAATAGAGGGAGGCCTAAGGGCAAATGTATCATTGCCACGGATACTCCAGAAAAAGACGAAATTGCCAACAGGAAACTAAAACGATCTGTTACAAGGAAAGTAAATCCTAAAAAAGACAGAAAGTCACTAAAAAAATTGTTGAAACATCTTCTTCTTCTTCCTCTGAAGACATAATGAGCAATGAAAAATCCTCTGACTTCATAGAGCAAGATGACGAAGTGGATACAGAAGAAACAAATATTGCAAATGGTCAGTTTATAATTGCCAGAGTTTATGGAAAAACACCAGCTACATTTCGGCACTATGTTGCAGAAATTCAGGAAAAACAGATAAAAGGATACGACGTAAAATTTTATAAAAAACATGCCACTTCTAATCGGTTTATCTCCACTGAAGAAGATGCTTTTGTTATATTTGAAGACATAAAATGTATTTTACCGAAGCCCTTGAAAGATACACGTCAAAGATATGAAAATATGATCTATTTTAATACAGATTTAGAAGATTATTCATTGCATTAATTTTTTAATATCTAAACATGTCTATTTTTTTTAAATACATTTTTATAAGTAACATATGTTGTACTGTCCGAAGTCTCCCAGTACTGTCCGAAGTCTCCCAGTTCCTAGTCCGAAGTCTCCCCGTTTCTGGGGAGACTTCGGACAAATGACCCCCTGCAATATTTTTTTATTTTTGTTGTTAATTTATTGATTTGATATATTCTGCTCTTGATTGGTTATGCCTGAACCTTGGAAGCTTAAGTTAACTACTTTAAAAGGTAAATATATCAATACACTTTTCTAATAAAAATTAATTTTTAAAAATGGTCCGAACTCTCCCCGGTCTCCCCTACATTGGCCCACAAGAAGTCATTACAGGAACTGGATAAAACTTTAAAGATATTCGTGACAATCAAAAACATTTTTGGTGGTGCCATGATTCTATTTTCAGAGTGTTCCTTATTTAATAATTATTTTCCAATTAACTGCTGTGGACGAACTAAACACATGCCTAATATCATCATAATGCCTAATATCATGCCCTATAACATGCGGGTGTTTTTGGAACAAGATCAAAGCGTAATTATGTTTTCAAAGCAGTTGTTAGATATTGGAAATGGTAAAGTCGCTATTGACACCTCGACCCAATTCATTTCATTACCCAGAGGTTTCTATTCTGTTACTCAACAGACTCTAAAGACGAGCGTATTGAACTTTGGTACATTATTTAATTTGAAGGCGATACGCAGTTCTGCGGTTCAGCTAATTTTTAAATAAAATAACTCATTGTATGACATTTTTATTTTATCATCATTTCATGGATTAAACAAATGTCTTTAATGGTTTTATACAATTGACTCACAATGCATCCCTACATAATATATGTCACAAATATTTTAGCTCAAATATTTTGAAAAGAGCACTGTGTACAAAATGTTACTTCGGACCAAAAATTTATAAAAAAAAAAATGATATCATATACATCCACAAGCACAAAATTGTAATCTATATTCATAATTTATGACTGAAAGAAAGAGTCTCAATAATTATAAAAAAAATAGTCAGTGTAACACATGCCATAAGAGAATAATTTCAGATCCAGCAAATTTCTTGTCAGTAATAAAAATTCTAAATACTAATCGGCCATAAACAGGACCAAAACCGTACCAAAAATAAACAAAAGTACATTTGGCTTTAAAATTTCTTTAAAAACAATAATTGCATGTCCCGTTTCTTGCTGCGACGATAAATAAATCTAAAATTACACTTCGCTTTTAAAAAACTCGTATTATCATCAGATGTTAACGTTCAAAAAGAATTTTTATTACCAAAAATTCAATCAATACAAAGTCGCCAAATTGTTTCAACTAAAAACAACAACGACCAAAGAGATTGAAGTCAATTACATGCTATTTCAGCATTGTCGACAACAGATTCAGAGCGAAGCCAGACATTTCAGAAAAAATGAATAAAATACGAGACATTGACGTGGAAATGGAGTTTAAGTTTAACTCAAAGTATTTTTTAATGAAAATAACAAAAATAATCGACTGGTTTTATCATTACAACTTTTTTTAATTTATCGTTTTTAATTATCGTTAATTAACAATATTTTATTGTTAATATAACTATTACTTCAAGTAAATATATTTAAAACGGAAAAGACAATGTTTATGAAACTTTGTACACAAATACAATGATACATAATGCATAGGATGTCATATTTTTGTTACAGTATATTTCACGAATTAACAAAATATTCGTAGAATTGAAAGGACGATTTGTTGTAGAAGTTTTCGTATAATTGTGTATGAAAACCTGCAGTATTATAGTCCTCAAATGTAAATTTATGTAAATTTTCTCTGTTGACTGGCCTCAGACAATAGCTTCATTCATTGCATTTAATACTATTGGTTTCTCTAAAATTTTCTGTTCAGAGACTTCAGAATGTTGGTCAATGACAGATTCTATAGCAGCATCAACATGTTCTCCGAAATTCGTATATTATTTTTCTTTACTGGTGGACGATACATCTTGTCCCAACGGTTTGGTATTTCCGGCCACACGTTTTCTTTTTTTATTCTGTTCCAGAGTACTCGATTTATTTTCACTGTCACTAGAATCAGATGGTTGGTACTCGTCCCAAAGATACGTGTCGCCAAACTCATCCGATTCTTCCTCTGACATAATTTCTTGCCAATATTTTTCAAGTTTTTGTAGCTCTTTCTCGTACGACTGCATTGTACCGCTCTAATCTAAGTACTGACAAGGTTTGACTAAGTACAAACAAGTCAAGACGTGATGCCACATTGGACTCTCATAGGCATTTTATGATATAAATCTTGCTGGTGGTCGCGAAACTTCATTGAGCTCACATTTTAAAAAATGAAATTTTAACCAAAATTCGCATTTTAGAGTGTTAGATTTAAATTTGAAAGTTAAAGAAAGTAATGGAAATACTTAAAAAAAAAAGTGATCGGCCAATGAAAACATTAAAACTTTCAAATGGTGGCACTTAACCTGTCAATATTAAAAATATTAGAAGACAGCTAATGAAGAAGACAATAATATTACCCAAATCTAATAAAAGTAGTGTTCGTGAAAAGAATTCGTTATAAAATTCAATATACCAAACTAGACGTAATTTTAAAGGCGCCTTTTAAAGTGAATGGCTCCCACTTTACCTCTCAGTCGGCGACATTTGACAGCAACTACTTTTTTTCAGATCAAACAAATGTACCAACTTTTATGATACTTCAGTGAATATTCTTTATGGAATAACGATTATGTTCGTCTCTCCAAATGGAGCAATTATTTTACTAAAATGGAAACAGTTTTATGTTTTTATTATATATATTTATATCCAGTATATCTCGAAAACATCCTATATGGCGAAGAAGACAAAAATGCTTTAAACCGAATTCGAATATTACAAAAAGAAGGATAACGTTGCGTGACTCGCATCTTAATGGTTTTTGCTTGGTTGGGTTTTAGTGTTGTTTTTTAAATAACGAAGAACGGGTGCACTGTTTCATTGAGAACCTTCTGATTTTATTATAATGTAAAAATGTTTTATACACGAGCCGCAGATTTACCCACATATGAAAAAATACGGGGGTTTTAATTAATTTGATTGGTATATAAAGATGTACCACCGGTCAATAATTGTCAAATTTGATTCAGAGTCTTAAATTTTGATTTTTAATGACATCAAACTTAGATCTATTCATTAGCTAGCTGCTAAGTATAGTGAGCATGTCTTAAATCTTAAAAACTCGCGTGAAAATATTATAACTGATAAAATAAGGTAACAAATGTTCACAGTGCATTACATTCTCAAGACACATCGACAGTGGAAAGATCTTCTTCTTGATGTGTCTATCCGTTAAGAATGTTGGCGATCATCATGGCAATCTTTATTTTATCTGCAGCAGCGCGGAAAAGCTGCACAGATGTTGTATTGAATCAGATTCTGAGGTTCTTTAACCAAGATGTTCTTCTTCTTCCTGGACCTCGTTTTTCAAATATTTTTCCTTGCAGGATGGCTTGAAGGAGAGCATATCTGGATTCATTTCGCATAATATGTCCCAGGAATTGTAACTTTCGAGATTTGATGGTGATCAGTACCTCTCGGTTTTTATTCATTCTTCTGAGGACCTCCTCATTTGCGGTCAGTCCACGGGATCTTAAGTATTCTCCGATATAGCCACATCTTAAATGCTTCCAGTTTTCTGAACATATCTTCGTTCAAGGCCCACGATTCAACACCATAAAAAAGGACAGAGAAGAAGTAGCATCGCAGCATTATTACTTTTGTATCAAGAGAGAGGTTATGACTCTTGAAGAAGGCCCCATCCAATTGAAGGTAGATCTAGCTTTTCCGATGCGTGCCAAAGGTACAAGTTCATTATTCAATATGTCTGTTAAGAAAAAACAATACCCAAGTCTAGGAAGAGAGAGACAGACAAAAGGATCCAAGTGTTTGAAAAATGAAGGTCTTGAAGAAACTGTGAAACTCTGGCCAAGAATATACTAGTAAAACTGGAAAATTAACAAACATGAAGAATTGTCTAAAAATGATAGACTCAATTTATTTAATAATTTTTAATACGTTGCGTACGGCTGTACAAAAAAAATATACCCCCAGCCGGCTTTTTTTATGTATCTAGATTCATTTTTATCTAATTAACATGCCACAGTAATTTTTCTTGTTTGATTTTCGATATATCATAAGTTTTTTTAGAATATACTTTGTGGCACAACGTTTGTTTCACGCCGGCCAAGGAATAATTTGTTTATTCCAGCCGGCGTGGTTTGTTACGCGTACCACACGCTATATTTCGCGCCAAATGCATATTCATGGTTTTTGGAACAGTAGTGGGGTGACTAAATTTGCAGATCGTTTGTATTCTGTGTCTAGTTATATAGAAGTAGTCTTAGTTGTTATTAGTTGTTGCTGACGGAGTGTTGTTATCGTGCCATTTATTGCAATATGGGAGATTATGAAAAAGAACAGAGCCGTCTGCAAGCCATTTGGGATAAGATTATGTCTGATGAGGACAATGAAAGCGAATTTGCCGATGTTTATTTGTCAGAAGAATATGAACCTGAATCTTCCAATGAGTATTCTTCTGATGGTTGCGAGGAGCCAGTTCCCAAAAAGCGTGTCAAGAAAAATGAGGAAAAATCTGCCGAAGGTACTTCTAATGTGGTTTCTGCCACCGCAAGTTATTGAACTTTATTTTTATTTTGTCAACAATAAACAGGTAAACTTTTTCTAGATGGATTTGGAATCTGGTTCACATGAAACTATTTCAATCCAAGGAACAAGGACTGTTGAACAACAAACAAATATTATTGATGTAACTATACAAGAAGTAATTAATATGGCCACAATTACTGAAGAAGTGTGTCATAGCGAGCAATTTCAGTGGAGGGAAGTTGATGGAACATCGCTGAAAACATTCGATTACAGTGTAGAAAACGACGGAATAAAATCTTCGTATTACGAGAATTATATAGATCAAGAACCATATAATTGTTTCAAGATCTTCCTTACTGACGAAATAATAAATTATATAGTTGAACAAACCAACTTATATGTACAGCAGGTTTTACAAAATTATACTACACTCTCAAATAAGAGGAAACACAAAAAGAAGTGGGTTCCCACAAATACTTCTGAAATGGAAAAATTTTTTGGCATTATTATGTGGATGGGATTAGTCAAATATCCTCGAATAAAAGCATACTGGAGTAACGACATTTTGTATACAAATTCGATAAAAAGTATAATGTCTCGAGATCGTTTTGAAGAGCTATTAAAGATGTGGCACTTTAGCGACAATAATGACCGATCTGTAGTAAATGATCGGCTAAGAAAAATTACTCTACTTCTCGAGAAGCTAATTGAACAGTTTCAAGCAGTAATGGTGCCATGTAAAGAAGTATGCATAGATGAGACACTTGTGCCGTTTAGAGGACGCCTAAAATTTAGGCAATATATAAAGAACAAACGGCACAAGTTTGGCCTAAAACTGTACAAATTATGTACTATAGGTGGGTACACATACAATTTCAAAGTGTATTCTGGTAAGGCTGATAATGGTAGTGCTTCCGCAGGAGTTGTGTTGCATTTGATGGATAATCTACTTGACTGGGCATACTTTATACACCGACAACTATCACACAAGTGTGAGTCTTGCAACCAAGTTATTAGGAAGAAATACACACCTAGTTGGCACTGTAAGAGCTAATCGTAAACTCAATTCTCCCAAAGTGGTTAATACTAAATTAAAAAAAAATGAAATTGTTGCTGAAGAAGTTCTACTGGTATAGTAATGCTAAAGTGGAAAGACAAACGTGACGTGATGATGCTTACGACAAAACCTCAAGCAGACACCACTAAAATAAAGAACAGACGCGGTGAAATTAAGAAACCAACTGCTGTCGTTAGTTACAACAGGTGCAAGAGCTACATTGATTTATCAGATCAACTCAAGTCTTACTCTCATTGCCTTAGACGAGGTAATAAGTGGTACCGAAAATTAGCAGTTGAACTGATTTTTGGCTGTGCATTAGTAAATTCCTTTCTAATATATAAGGAGGTAACACAGAAAACAATTCAAATAACGGAATACAGAGAGCTGTTAGCTGCAAGGTTATTATTCGGTAAACATCGTGTGGACCACACGGAGAACGAGAAAGCAGATGATAAGCAAGAGAGAAAGGTTGCAAAGTCCAAAAGAAACTGGACAAATGAATATAATTCGTAGTTAGCAGAACACCGACTCCAAGTTTGTAAAAAAATATTTTTGGACACTTTTAACATAACAGATATGTGGTTAACCCGGCATCCGACACATGGGGTGTGGGAAACCCCAGAGTTCAGAGAGTAACCGTTATAAGTTCAAATTTTACTCCAAACGCCTACAGCGCTTTAGTAGCTTTCGCATTTGTCTACAATCTGATGCAGTTAGGTCAGTCGGTAACTAGATATACCGTGAGTGGTGTCGCTTTTAAGTTGTCTGGGGTTTGTCACACCCCACGTGCCGAACCTCGCAAGTTTATTTTTTCCGTTTTTATTTCGCAATTCGACGTAATTTTCAGAGTTAAGCCAGCTTATACATACTATTTATATTGAGTTATTCATAATTTCACTCTCGTAGATTTGGAAATAATGGGCGACTACGAAAAAGAGCAGGCTCATCTCATGCGTATGTGGGAAGAGTGTAAAAATGAAGACGAATTTATTGATCATGATGATTCAGAGACAGAAGACAATATTGGCAATGTAAGTATTAACGCGATTATACCGATATGAAACAAGAACCCCAAGAAGAGAATGGAAATCAGCAAACTGTTGTAGAAAGTATCAGACAAGGTTGTTATTATTCCGAAAAGAATGGAATGAAATGAAGTAAAGAACCCAATAACCGAAATGTTCGAACAAGAGCAGAAAACTTAATTACACATTTACCGGGAGTCAAAAATCACGCAAACCATGCCAAGACACCAATTAAGTGCTTACTGCTATTTCTTCTTCTTAGTCGTTAACCTGATGCAGGTATCGTGATATCATAAAGCTATAAGCTAAATTTCCCAATGTTCCTCCACGTTTTTCTATCTTCTGCCATTCTAGCACATTCTGACAATGGAGCGCCAATGGTAGCAACAATATGGTCCGTGTATCGTGTGGGAGATCTACCTCTATTTCTTTTGCCTTCTACTTTTCCCTGGATGGTAAGTTTTTCAAGACCATTTCTTCGAAGCACATGTCCAAAATAGCTTATTATTTGTTTTGATATTTGTGTTCTTAGTCTTTTCTTTATGTTTAGCTGGTCCAATATGGATTCATTTGTTCTTCGGGCCACCCATGGTATTCTCAGCATTCGTCTCCAGCAGTACATCTCAAATACATCTATGTTCTTTTTGTCTTTCTCAGTAAGGGTCCAGCATTCCGATGCATAGGTAAAAACTGGAAAAACTAGACTTCTTACTAGTCTTACTGCTATTTACTGATGGACAAATGATTGCTGACTTGGTTAAGCATACTAACCAACGAATTGCAGAAAAATCTGAAAGTTGGAAGAACTCTCCACATTATGGGAATACATCTGTGATAGAAATTAAAGCTGTGTTGGGGTCCCTTTAGTTGTCTGGTGCATTCAGAAATAACCATCATCATTTATATGAATTGTGGAACACTGACAAAACAGGAATGGACGTTTTCTATTGCACAATGAGCCAACGTCGACTTGAATTTTTAATTTCATGTCAAGATTCGATAACAAACAAAACCGTGAAAAAAGAGTCAAGTTAGATAAACTAGCTCATATCAGAGCTTTCTTCGACAAGTTTTTCAGTGAAAAATTGCAAATCTGCATATTCTTCCTCTGAATTTTCGACAATTGACGAGAAGCTTAAATCGTTCAGAGGGAGATGTGCTTTCAGGCAATATATGCCAAATAAGCCATTGAAATTGGGAATTAAGGTACATGCATTAGTTGACACACGTAAGAACTACCTACTCAATATGGAGGTGTAGGTGGGATAACAGCCGGAAGGTCCATTCCGAGTTAGCAATTCCCCGAAACACATTGTAGAAAGATTGGTTGCTCTCGTGTCTGGGACCAAACACAATGTAACGTTTGATAACTTGTACACTAGTCGTGATCTCTTGGTGAAGTTGCGTGAGACTCATAATTTAACTGCAGTAGGTACTATCAGAAAAAATAAGCCTGATTTGCCCATAGAATTCCTGCAAGGGAAAGGAAGAGAAGTTTTTTCCAGTGTATTTGGATTTCATAACGGATACACTATTCTTTCGTATGTACCAAAGAAAGGAAAGTTGTTTTACTTATATTTTCTCTTCACCATAATACAATAGTAACAGAAACTCACAATAAGCTGCCTGAAAGTATTTCCTTTTATAGTTTGACCAAAGGCGGAGTTGACGTAGAAGACGAACTATCTGCAACGTATAATGTAGCACCTAATAGTCGTCGCTGGTCTTTGACAATTTTTCTCTCTCTAATAAACACTGCAGGAATCAATGGCCAGATCATTCTCAGACCAAACAATGATAGTCCTAACATTGCTAGAAACTTTCCTGAAGAAACTGAGTTTAGAATTGATCGAAGAACATCTAAGAGAAATAATCTAGATTATCTAGAGAGTTGAGAAGCAGTATCCGAAAGATTTTAGGTAAAAATTCCGAATCGCATGCAAAGAAGAGGAAACCTAATAAGTAGGGATGTTCAAAATGTCCCAGAAATAGAAACAGGAAAACTAGATACGTATGTAAGGCATGCGAAGTTTTTTTGTGTTTAGAACACTGCGAAAGCGTGACATACTGCGAAAATTGCCCCAACTTTAAGAACTGATAACTCATAAGTTAATCTGTAGAATTTGATTCTGTTCTTTTCTTTAATAAGGTAGATACTCCTTCTTGTTGCAGTTTCTTGTTTTTATACTATTAATTTCGATAAAAATGTATTGATTCTCCGATCATAATACACATTTTTTTCTCGAAAAAAAAAATTGTTATTTCATATAATTGGCTATATGTTCAATAACAAACTATTATTAGCAAATGATCTTCTGGAATTTATCACTGTAATGTATCCTGAAGCTATAGTATTACATATTAGTATATTTTCAACTTGGAGTTTGTTGTCACACCCACCTGTCGAACTAATTACTATTTAAATGGGAATAAGCCACTATTAAAGGTTAAAATACGTTTATTGACGTTTCAATTTCCACTTCGGAAATCGTTCTCAAAATACAAACATTAGTAAATTAAACAAATTTTGTTTTTGTTACTTAGTGAAAAATTCTTCTAATAATTTAATTTTATCTGACTCATCTATATTGACAATTCAGACATACATTATACATTTTAAAGTAGAAGACTTTAAAATGATATTGCCAATATTGTTGAGTTGCGTTCCTGGGACGACTTTACTTATAAGATAGTTCATTCGATTACATAAAATCAACTTTAACTTGAGAATATCCGTCAGAAAAGATCATAACATGTAATTCGTCTTTAAAAAGACAAATACATGCCATGATGACAGTAAAATTCTCCTGTTAGTGATTCCATAGTAAATTATGAGGGAAAAACCAGGAAAAAAACCTCATAATACTATCCCGACATGGTAAGTATTTGATCTTGCATTTAGTTTACCTTCAATAAATACCAAATTCCGATTTTATATGTTTGTTATTTAAAAAATATAAATGTTGTATTCTCTATATGTTACTGACTTACCAATACTGGTATTTTCTTTTTAATAACTTCCTCTTTCAATATGGGTAACCAGATCCTACTACATTCTGCCGAGGAATTCGCGACACAATTGGTCTCGTAAAAAATTTCAGTCCTAAAAGAAACGGATGGTAAAAAGAGAAAAATCAAAGAAGCGGCTCTAATTATGCTAAATGAGACCAATTGTGTCGCGAATTCCTCGGCAGAATGTAGTAGGATCTGGTTACCCATATTGAAAGAGGAAGTTATTAAAAAGAAAATACCAGTATTGGTAAGTCAGTAACATATAGAGAATACAACATTTATATTTTTTAAATAACAAACATATAAAATCGGAATTTGGTATTTATTGAAGGTAAACTAAATGCAAGATCAAATACTTACCATGTCGGGATAGTATTATGAGGTTTTTTTCCTGGTTTTTCCCTCATAATTTACTATGGAATCACTAACAGGAGAATTTTACTGTCATCATGGCATGTATTTGTCTTTTTAAAGACGAATTACATGTTATGATCTTTTCTGACGGATATTCTCAAGTTAAAGTTGATTTCATGTAATCGAATGAACTATCTTATAAGTAAAGTCGTCCCAGGAACGCAACTCAACAATATTGGCAATATCATTTTAAAGTCGTCTACTTTAAAATGTATAATGTATGTCTGAATTGTCAATATAGATGAGTCAGATAAAATTAAATTATTAGAAGAATTTTTCACTAAGTAACAAAAACAAAATTTGTTTAATTTACTAATGTTTGTATTTTGAGAACGATTTCCGAAGTGGAAATTGAAACGTCAATAAACGTATTTTAACCTTTAATTGTGGCTTATTCCCATTTAAATAGTAATTAATTTAAAATGCCACAAGAAAATAGCTTCAGAACAATATTAAGAAACACCTGTCGAACAGCATGACAAAATTTCACCTGACGGATGTTGGGTTAATTAGCTATTCAAAAAATTGATAGTCATAAAGGTGGAGGCTTTATAACTGGAGATATTCGTGGTCGTCATAAGTACAGAGCAAATGCTGTAGATGAAAATATTCCATTCGTACGTATATAAACTCTATTCCGGCAAATGAATTCCACTCCGCAAGAAAAGAACAACTAAGATGTGCTTTAACGTTTCCCAAATTTTATTCACTGTATAATGAGTGGATGTTAGAGAATCACCCATGCGATCAGCCAGCCACCAAAAGTCAATACAGATACATATTCAATGATGAGTTTAATATTGGCTTTTTGCACCGAAAAATAAATTAGTGTCTCACTTGTAATCTACATAACACTAAAGCAGAGAAAGACCAAATACAGATATAAATTTTGGGCCCTACGACAAGCGGAAAGAAGAAAGATAGACGCCACTGAAGAACGTTACGAATTCCGTGGACCGACCACAGGACAAATATTTTAATTTAAATGACCTGAAAGTCAGCAAACGGCTATACAGCAAATTTCATCTCCAACAATTAAAATACTTTGGGCATGTTATGAGAGCAGACACAGAAAACGTGGAAAGACGTGTCATCCAAGGAAAGGGATACAAAAGACCTATGTATGAGTTAAAAGAAATGACCAAAAACAGAGATCTTTGGAGAAGGACAATACACAACATATCACGATGACCACTACACTCCCTCGCGGGCTCGGGATTGAAGAGAGAGAGAGAGAGAGAGAGAGAGAGAGAGAGAGAGAGAGAGAGAGAGAGAGAGAGAGAGAGAGAGAGATGGCAAACAAATGTGTTGCACGTTAAGCAAAAAACAGCTGCCTGCTTTGATTTGCAAATTATATTAACTACACCCCAATCACAGGTACCTATCATTGTTTTATCATAAAAGGAGGTTTAAAGTGTATAATTTTATTATCTTTGATATTGGATCTGCGGAAGGTTATTGTTATGCAAATATTATAAACTGTTTTATAATTTGTAAATGCTTATTTTGTAATAAATAAATGTAACAGATATTATTTTATTTACTTCTTGTTAGTATGTATGCTGTGAATTTATTAGATGCTTGTTTGAGTAAAAAATTACTTTAAGGTAAAATCAATAAAAAAACTAATAATAATCTCTTTATTTTTATATACTCATTAGTTACCATCTATATGCACCCAATCAAAGAAACATACTTTGTTGAAATATCATTGTATAAAACCACTTACAATGATCTTCACATAAAATTCTTGAAAAACTTGGTATTGTAACTCGACCTAAATCAGGAGCTGAGGAAAAGTTATAAAATATGGATTAAGAAAACTACAAAAAAATATTAAAACTGACGAAGTAAAAAAATAAAATGTGGAAATTTTTTTAAACCGCTCTCATCTAAACTAAGCCAAAGTGAGTTACAATGGTTTTCCTATCAGGTGTATATACTGGCTGATCAAAAGTAATAATGCAGATTCTTCTTCTTCTTCTTCTTCGGCTTTTCCCATTATGAGTTCGCCGGTTTCGTCCTCCACAGCACTCTATTCTCCCAGTCACCTTCTCTGAGGTCTCTATCTATCATAGCATTTCCGACGTATATTTTCCATCTTGTAGCAGATCTTCCTCTCCGTCTTCTTCCCGGCGGGTCCCAGCTTAATATTCTTTTCGGCCACCTATGCTCTGGCATTCTTTGTACATGCCCGTACCACTGCAGGGCTCTGTTTTCCAACTTTTTTGTAATTGAGCATTTTACTTCCATTCTGTTCCATATTTCCTCCATTCTTATTCTATCCGCTCTTGTGATTTGTAGACATTTTCTCATAAAGTAAAGTTCAACTGTTCTTATTTTTTTGGATTGTTGTTTGGATTGATGTTATTACATGTTTTTGGATTTCTTTAGTGCTTTATTTATATCTTCCTCTGTGATTTCTGCTTCCTCAGTTATTATTGTCACAGGGTCGTATGAGATATACTCCGGCCTATTCTCCTGCAATAATTTTGTGTAATGCTTTGTCCACTCTTTTGATGTAATTATTTGTATGGTATTTTTACTTCGTTTATTACTTCTGATGTTTTTTATTTTTTCCATGCTTCCGTTGATCTGTTATACCCTATCGTGTTGTCTATGTCTCTGCACATTCTCTCCCAGTATTCGTTTTTCTCGAGCTTTATTCTTTGTTTAACTTGTTGTCTGAGGGTAACATATTCTCCCCGTGTTCCTGGGGTTCTGTCGTTTAGCCATTTATGAAATGCACTTTTTTTTCTTTTAATCATCTCTTCTAAGTTGTCGCTGTATTTCTCCAAATATGTATTCTTATAATGCAGATTTTCATAATAAATATAAATATTAATATGGTATCCTGTAAATACACAAATGTACCATAGAATCATGAATTCCAATTATGTATTCCTTAAAGATAAACATCAAATCGATCTTACAACAAACTGTTACTATTTATTAAAATAGAAAGTAATTTAAAATAATAAATCTTTATTCTGTTCCAAAGAGATTCCATCGATAAAAAACAAGTGAGTCATTGTGTTGAACGGCGACGACCTTCAAAGAACTTATCCCGCATCTCGCTATTCGATTTATTGTAAGCAACTTTCTTAAGAAAACGATTGTCTATAGTCCGTAGCAGTGTGTTTACTAACCACTAGCGTTCTCAAGATATTGCCTTTGAGTAAGTACATCTCACTACTAACAGCCTTCATCCAATACATTTTTTGTTAGGTATTTTATTACCCAACGCACAACATAGGCGTCTCGCTCAAGATTTTGATGAGTAAACATAAACAGGTTTCCCTATTTCTACGAAAAAGAGATAATTTTTCTTTCTTAGTTTATATTTTTAATTGAGGAAAGAGACAAATTAGTTCATTGCCATCTATCTTTCTGACTTTTGTGTTGGATATTCATCTGATTTCTGAATGCTAAGGCTGTGTGCGCAAGAGCTACCTTCATTAACGGCTATCATCAGTTCTAAAATATGCTTTATCATTTTGGCATCAATTGGCGCCAACTCTCTTCCTTTTCTTCTTGTCAGCCGCGTTTCGTCCATTTTTGGCTATAGGTCTCTCCCAGCACCTTCCATCGATCTCTATCTTGAGCAACATACTTCCAATTAGTTTCGGCTGTTTTTTTTTTTGATGTAATATCCTTGTATTTTTGATCTTACCCAGTCGTATCTGTACGACTAAGTAAGATCTGTAGCTGTCGTTATCTGCAATAAAGTTGGTCTGAAAATCAATAAAGCTTAAGACAAAAATAATGGTGGTCGACAGATTCCACATTATTCAACTGACTAACATGTTACAGGAATACCAGATAGTGGACAGTTTTGTGTATCTCGGGTCTAGTAAAACTAACGATGAAGCAGAAGTTCGTAGACATATTGAAGAAATGCGATAAGTCGCCTAACTAAAGTTTGGCCCTTGTATTCTAAATATTTCTATCATCACCATTATCAATCAGCCAATTGCGTCCACTGCTTTACATAGGCCTCCCTCAGTTCTTTCCTGTGTTCTCTACACTGGGCCGCTTGTAGCCAGTTTCCCGCTACACGTTTTATATCATCGGTCCATCTAGTCGGTGGTCGTCCTCGGCTTCTTTTATAGTTTCTGGGCGTCCATTCCATAATACGTCTCGTCCACCGTCCATCTTGTGTTCTGGCTAAATGCTCTGCCCAGTTCCACTTAAGCGTCGTGGTTCTTTCGATGACGTCTTGAACTCCTGGTCTTTGCCTGATTTGTTGGTTTGTTATGTGGTCTTGAAGGCTCACGTTCAGCATTGTACGTTCCATGGCTCGTTGTGTAACTCTGAGTTTATTCGCAGATTTTTGCGTGAGTGTTAAAGTCTCTGCTCCATAAGTTTGTACAGGCAAAACACATTGGTTATAAACCTTTCGCTTGAGACACATGGGAATTGAACTTTTTAGAATTTGCCAAATGCTGCCCATGTCAGGCCTATTCGCCTCTGTATTTCATGTGTTTGATTGTCTCTGCTTATTTTGATCTCGTGTCCCAGATATTTGTAAGTGTCTGTTTGTTGTATGGTATTATTGTCTATAGTTATATATCCACTCATTACGAGATTTGTCATAAGTTTAGTTTTCTCAAAGTTTATCTTTAATCCTGCTCTTTCAGACAGAATTTTAAGCAAATGTATCATAGAAACTGTATCCTGTAAGTTATCTGCGATTAATACAACATCATCTAAGCTGAATTTTTCTGTGTCTTCGTCTATACTAAGTCGTATACTTAATGTAGCGTTCTCGTAGATGTTTTTGATTAGTGTCGTGTACCTGTAATCTATTCGGCTTTGATTTAGGGCTTCCAGTACTGTTCTAAACTCTACAGAATCAAAAGCCTTCTCGTAATCGACAAATGCAAGAACCAGTGGTATGTTGTACTCGATGCACTTTTCTATTAAGATCTTTATGGTATGCAAATGATCATTTGTGCCATATCCTGCCCTGAAGCCTGCCTGTTCCTTGGGCTGATGAAAATCAAGTTTAGGTGTTAGTCTCTTTGTTAAGATTTTCATAAAGAGTTTGTACATATGTGTCAAGTGGCTGATGGGTCTATAATTTTCTAATTTAGTAATATCGCCTTTTTTGTGTAACAAGACTATCACTGCATTGTTCCAGTCTTTTGGAATCGTACCCGCATGTAAGCATTTATTAAACAGTTCGCTAAGTGATTTTAATAGAATTTCTCCTCCTTATTGCCTCAATAACGAGTCCATCATCACCAGGCGATCGATGGTTCTTCATTTACTTTAAAGCTGCTTTTACTTCTGACACAGTAATGGGTAAAAGTATTTCCGATCCCTGATTTATGAGAGTCTTTACTCGTGTCGGGAAATTGTCTTGTGGTCTTTGGCTGGTATAGAGGTCTTTATAAAACTCTCTGGTTATTTGCAGAATGTTTTGTTTATCTGTTGTTGCCTTTCCATCTTTATCTCTCGCTTGTATATTTCTTTTTTACTTTGTGTGAGTTTTCTTTTCATTATCTTTAAACCTTTGTTCTCTTCTACTGTTTGAGTAATTACATTATTATTATATCTTCTTACATCTTTTCTAATTTTCGCTGAAATTCTTTTATTTAGTTTTCTATATTCTTCTTTGTTTTCCTTGTCATTCTCGCTTAGGTTTCGTCGTATTTCCATAAGAGCTTTTGTATCTTTGCTAATCTTTTCACTTTTAGTGTCATTTTTCTTGTAAAATTTGAGTTGTGCGTTTCTAACCGAGTCTGTTATTAATTTATTGTTATCGTCGATACTTAGAGGTTTGGAATTATTACTCTGTAAAGTTTCGGCTATATTTTTTATGTATGCTTCTGGCTGATTTGGTGAATTCCAAGCTATGTGTTTGCAACTGTTTATCATCTTTGCGCTTTCTTTTTGTAGGTTTATCATTACTCTAGCTCTAACTGGTCTGTGGTCGATTCCTACTAATAGTTTATTGAGTACAGTGACATCTTGAATAATTTGTTTTTTGTCTGATATTATATAATCAAATTCGCTCTTAGTTCTTCCGTCTGCACTAGCCCACGTCCATTTTCTATTCTGTTTCTTCTTAAAAAAAGTGTTCATTGCATACAGTTTGTGTTGCAGTAGAAAGTTGGTAAGCATTTCGCCTCTTTCGTTTCTTAATCCGATTCCAAAATCTCCGATTGCCACTTCTTGTTCGTCCTTTTTCCTTCCGAGTTTCCCGTTAAAATCTCTCAGATTGTAATGAGCCGGTTCTTGCTTTTTTGCTCTTTCGACTTCCTCATAGAAGGCTTCAGCAATTTCATCTTCGTAATCGCTAGTGGGGGCGTATACCTGGATTATTTTCAGACTGTATCTCTTATTTAGTCTTAAATATTTCTATATTTCTATAGAAATATTATAATAATATGCCCCGTATATTTCTATACGGGGCAGAAAAATTGATGCATTTTCGATGTGGTGCTGACAACGAATCCTCCACCAACAAATGTGGTGTGTGAGAAGTTTCACTGAGCATATCGTTCGTTGGGTCGTCGCAACACACGAACACGTCTGTCGTTATTGTACAAACAAAATCGGGATTCATCAGTAAATAGAACTCGTTCCCAGTCAGCCTCTAACCAATTAATGCGTTCTCTGGCAAAATGTAGTCTCCCCCTTCGATGCTCTGCAGTTAATAGACAACCTCGGGCGGCAATCCTAGGGGCTAAGTTGTATTCACCAAGTCGCTGGCGAACAGTTTCAGTACTAATTTGTACAGCATGCACGTCTCGAAGCTGAATTTGTAGACTTCGATGTGTTACAAAACGTTGTCGAAGAGCAGAAATTCTTAAAAATCGATCTTGAATAGGGGTAGTTACCCGGTTTCGTCCTTGCCCTGGTCTGCGAGTATGATCCCCTGTTTCGAGGAATCTTTCTAACACCCGTGAGACGGATGTGTGGGAAACATTAAACCGACGACCAATTCTTCGGTAACTCCAACCTTCTTCCGACAGTATTACTGCTTGGGCACATTTATCTCGGGTTAAATAACGTGATTGACGGTCCATAATAGACACAATTAACAATAATCAACAATTAAACAGTAGCCGAATAAAATTCGTGAACACTTGGAAATTACTATATTTAGAGAATTAGTACATTTTTTGCTTCTTTTTGTTTTGATGCAAAAAAAACTATAGCGATAAAACAAAGTCAATAAATATAAAGTGTACAAATAACATATGCAAGGGGCTTGCAAAATATAACATTACAATGGAAATTTTTATTAACGCTAATAAAATATTTTAACATTTCAAAATGGTGCGTTAATTTCTTGGAAATTATAGTGTATTATTGCGGGACTATCTGATCATGAAGCGGTATATACAATTCTCAGTATATACAAAGCAACCCAATTCTCAGCCATTTCTTTGGCTAAACAATTCCTGGGTCCGTAACAAAACGGCATGAAGCAAAAGTTTGATATTCGTTGCCAAATCCACCTTTTTCATCCTCAAACCATCTTTCCGGTTTAAATTTGGCAGCATCTTCGAAATATCCTTCACGTATATTGTTCATGTTAGTACCGTAGAGAATGTGAGTGCCTTTTGGAATTCGGTAGTGATGATAGACGATATCGTTGCTGAGGACGCGGCTTATAATTGGAATTGGTGGTTCCAAACGTAGGGTTTCTTTAGGACAGGCTTGTAGGTATTTTAATTGCTTCAGTTTTTCAACGGTTATCGGTTCTGAATGTCTCTTTATTTCTTGGTAGAGTTTAATCTGACACCGGGGATTTCTAGTAAGATGATAAAAGAAGAAAGCCACAGAATGAACAGTCGCATTGGCTCCAATCAGGAACATATCTAGTAGTACAGTTATAACGTCCTCACCAATTATATTTTCTTTTAATAAAAGATGTTCAATAAAGTTTGATTTTGCCAAGCCTTGATTTTTTGCCTTCTTTTCTTTTAAACTGTCTTTAGCTGCTTCAATATATTTTGATAGGACGCTGTCAATCATATCGCAATTTTTAACAAGACTTTTTCATGAAGGTGTCTCTATAAATTTCCAGAAGTGGAAACCATATTCTAGTCTCTTGATAGCTGCGATAGCCCCATATATTTTGTCCAAAAGCCTACCTGGATCAGAAGCAGGAGCGACACCATACGGAATCAGAAATCCTAATTTTCTATTTAGAGCCACTGAACAAAGACATTCCAAGGTCCATTTATATATTTCAGTTTGAAAATTTGCGGGCATTTCTTCCTGTTTATTTCTAATAGAGATTATTCTTTGTAAAAAATCATAATTAGTTTTATCAATGCTAGCTTGTTGTTCACTAACAATTGATTGCAACGGCACCTCTACAGGTTTTCGTAGTTTTTCCCAATCCGGCCCGTGAGTAAGGAACGGTCCAGCTTGCTTATAATTTTTACATTGCAAGCGATACTGCTCTACGGAGTCTAAACACGACCTGATTAGATAGGGGCCTTCAGTCTGGAAAACTGCACTACCGTGCTCTAGTCTGCTTAGTAATACAAAGTCACTACCAAATGCGCCGTGCAATCTGGCGGGTATAACTGGTCCATATACGTCAAAAAATTTCTTAAAGAAAGGTGCGTTTCCACCCCAACTAAGTATTCCCCTAAATAATTTTCCACCACTTAACAAATACTGTACAACCGTTACTGTTAGTTCGGTTCCCATAATTGGAATTAAACTCCAAAATTTTGATATGAGCTTTAAGCTGACAGGGCCGGGAATTTCACCAAAAGATATTGTATCGGTACTTACAGTTAATTTTTCAGGTTTCTGTGTTAAATATGGGTTTGCAATTATAGTATTTTCCTTAGGAGGTACCTTTTTTTTAGCATCTGAGGGTGGCGTTTTTGCTGTAAAAATTTTTTTACAATGACTAATTTATTCCCTTTTAACGTGGATAAGACAGTAGCATTATGCTATAATTGAGCTCAACCCTTACTTCTTAATAACAGCCAGATTAGTCTGTTGATTCTGTAAAATTTCCTGGAATTTTTATAGACAACAACCTTAAATGGTTCTTCATAAGCCTTAGCCTGCTATGCAATAAGATCTGTTTCGAAAGAATTTAATTTAGCATCTTCCAAAATAACATATTTTTCTTTGTTGGAGTCTCATCTTCGATATGGTTTTTCTTTTTTGGGTTCTAGTACAGTTGCCCAATATAACGTTATTTTTAAATTACAAAAACAAGAAATCTGTTTGATCTCGGAAGAACAACACATTTCAAAAGATATTTAAAAAAGCACGGGATTTTACCGCTTCGCCCTTTATATATTTTTAAAACGGTTTGCTTAATTCGTAAACACCTACATGTTTTTCCAGCAAGACCTAATTATGACTAATCCACCAAAAATTCAACCTTTGTTGTTTATTTGGCGATACCGTCCACTGGGTTAGTAAAGAAAGCTTATTATATTCGACAAAAACTATGTAACCATCTCCCTTTATATCATAAATCTGCAACATCTTTCACCAAGTTTCATAAAATAATAAAAGCTTCCCTATCTGAAATACCATATTCAGTAGAAGAGAATATTTGGGTATCACATGCAGCAACTTCATCTTTAATTCGTAAGGTTTTAGTATGCAATCTGTAATTTATTTGAATTTTACAATGGATTATTTATTTTATTATCTTTTATTTTGTGATACTGACGATTTATGTATTTAGTCAATTTTAATTGTTATTGTTATTTTCGGAATTTTTGTAACCTTTGTCCATAAAATTGTACAATTTTCAGTGACAAAGCATATTTCTATTACTTTTTTTAGTTATAAGTAACCATAAGCAACAGATTGCAATTGCTAGGAGAACAGGAGGATAACATAAAGAGAAGCAGTTATAGACATAGTAGCGAAAACAATAAAAAACGAGAAATTGTCCAAAATGAAAATGATTTGATAAAAAATGCGATGAAATTCTGGAAATAAAAACTCAAAAAAACTGAGAATAGTGAGAATACTGCAAAATCCTACAAATCAAAATACTCAAAACTAACAAGAAGAACCAGATAAGAAAATTCTATAGATAAGTAAAGACAGTGAGATAATGTGGAAGTGTTAAAAACTACGAAAAAACCTATGAGAATTGGTTTTAGGACAACTTGTAAGTAACAAGCAAATTCAAAGAAAGTTATCGTAACTAACAGAGACTAAATAATTAATGATCTCTAATATGTTTATTATAAATTTTTTTTATAGAAAACGGTATGGTAGCGTGTCACTGTAAATGCCATGCAGGTATAAGAAAATAAACAATTCAGAAACCGTGTAGAATTTTATAAAAAGCAACTCAGATTCAATAGTACAACACAGTTAGGTGAGAAATCTTCTATGAAATGTTCTCACAGAACACTTCTAACAAAAACGGTCCACCACATGATGCATCAATACGTACATACAGGGTACTTTTTGTTTTATTTACCATTTAAAAACAGCTATCAATCCGTTAAAAATCGATTAATGTTTGTCTGAGGAAAACATCGCATCCGAGACTCCCATTGTCCGTTTATGCCGGTAATAAAAGCCTTTAATGTGCATCTTTGTAGTTCTTAACATGTTTAATTAAATTCTTTTATATAACGGACTCCCGACTCGATCCCTCACGCAGAGACATTTGACGAAGAAAAACAACTTTTGGCAGTTCCTGCACTTCTTTTAATTAAGCAGTAAGCACTGCAATTAATTATTCCTGCGAGCGCGAGCGGCCGAATCAAAGGTTCGCAATCTGTCTCACGGTGACTCACTTAAAGGTGCGTTTACACTTCAGCCAATGAATAAGGTTAAGTTGAGATCGTAATCAATTTTTCATTCTGAGATATATGCGGTCTTTTCTCTTTTTAGCTACCAGTAATTTATTTGATTCGAATTTGGAAAGAAGAAGAAAAATGATACTTGAGGTTTAAGAGAAATATTCCATCTGTGCTAGTATTCACACTAGTGTGATAGAATGATGTTATTTTTAAGTTCTTTCGATTTAAAATAAATTACTTATACTATTTAAACTACAGTGATTAATTAAACTTTTTAGAAATAGTTTATATGAAGTATTAGATAATATTTTATATTAATTTTCTTTAAAGAAAATTTAAAGAAAACTTTAAAGAAAACCAAATTTATGACAATTAGTTAGAATGAGAACCATTTTCAACAGTCGAGACATATCATTAAAAACAAAATGCCGTCTATTGAACTGCTACATATTCACAGTTCTGCTCTACGGAATGGAAGCTGGACACTGACTGTTTCATCTATCAATGGGCTCGAAGCTTTCGAAATGTGGTGTTATAGGCGCATCTTACGTATATTCTGGGTTGACAGAGTTACTAATGTCGAGGTCCTGCGTAGAATGGGGAAAGAATGTGAAATTCTCATGACCGTCAAAACTAAAAAGTTGGAATATCTAGGACATGTAATGAGAAATCAAGAACGTTACAGCCATCTCCAGCTGATTCTCCAAGGGAAGGTAAATGGTAAGAGAGGACCGGGAAGAAGACGCATTTCCTGGCTTCAAAATTTACGAAAGTGGTATAACACGACTACCACTGAACTGTTTCGCGCTGCAATAAACAAAGTAAAGATAGCCGTGATGATCGCCAACATCCGGAACGGATAGGCACTTTAAGAAGAAGATTAATTTTCTTAGGAGAAAATTAAAAAATGGTAAAAAAAATAATGAAATTAAAGGATGAAGATGGAAATATCATCACCCAACACAAATGAATTACTAAGGGTAGTAGAAGATTTATATACAGAATTATACAGAAGTCAACAAAACCATGATGAGCAACTAACAGAAAAGTTAAAAAACTCAGGAAAAAAGTCAATCAAGGATCGGAATTGATTTCTGATATATCAACAGACAAAATATGCAACGCATTGAAGAAAAGGAAAAGAAATAAAGCACCGGGAGAAGATAATATTGGTATAAAAGCCGCAAAGATTAGATAAAACAGACATTTAGAGAATATAAAGAAATTCTTCAACTTATGTCTGCACCATAGTAAAACATCTACAAGATGGCACAGTGGACTTACCATTTTATTACATAAAAAGGGTGATCGAACAGACCTCGAGAATTATCCCCCCATAAGGTTGTTAAACCACCTCAACAGGTTATTCACAAGAATAATAAGAAATAGAAACAAAATTAGATTTTTACCAACCCAGGGAACAGGCTGGTTTAAGGAAAAATTTTGGCACCAACAACCACCTCCACTGCATAAACGGATTATAGAAAAATCTGTCGAATACAACCGACCATTGGTCCTAGCTTTCGTAGACTTTCTCAAATCATTCGATATGATAGAAATTAACAGCGTAATGAGAGCGTTGGAAGAAAGTCGCATATACTACACAGACCAACGATGAAAAACTTTTTTGATAAAATTACCTCTATCTTATGTATTTAAGTGTCCTGAGTCCGAAAATCATATTAAAAATGCTGTATCACCCACTATTCTTTCACAATTTAACATGTAAAATTGCATAATTACATTTTATTTTGTTTAAAGAGCAGAGAAATCTAATGTTACTTGGTTGGTAGTAGTGTTAATGAATGAACAGCTGTATAGTTCCTGTATTCTAATAAACAAGACAAAAGTTTTGCTTCTTACAATGTATGTTATGTTTATATTGAGGATTTAAGGAAGTGGTCGAAGAAAGAAAAAAAAAGCTTTCAGATTTGCAGTGCCAATGGTATGAGACCAAAAAAATCATTCAAATGATTGTTATTTTTGTACTGTCGATGTTTCTAAATATAACTCTAAAAATAAGAAAGTGATTGTTTATTATAACCTCCCGTCTGCTATACGTCCGATAGGGAATGGACCTGAACTACCAGTCCCTGAGCCTCCTCTACATATTGATTACATTTTAAATACTAGTGAATCAGAATCTGATGAAAGTCTAGAAAGTGATGGTAAATTTTAGTGTCCTTCAGAAAATTTATACCCACAGTTGTTTACACAAGCTGAGTTAGATGCCTTAGTAAGAGATTTGGGTTTAACAAAAGAAAAATCAGAATTGCTTGGCTTAAGATTAAAAGAAAAGAAGTTGTCGCCTGGTACATCTATTTACAAGTACAGGTACAAAAATCAACAGTTTGCTCAGTAATTTAGGCAGGAAGGAGATTTGGTCTACTGTCATGATATTGGTGGTCTAATGAATGGGTTTGTTATTGAGTATAATAAGGATGATTGAAGGCTTTTTAGAGATTCTTCAAAAATAAGTTTAAAAGTTATACTCTTACATAATGGGAACACTTACGCTTCACTTCCTATTGCCCATACAGTCCATCTGAAAGAGACATATCAAAATATTGATAAAATTCTATGAAAAATCAGCTATTTAGCGCACAATTGGATGATCTGTGGAGATTTAGAAGTTTTGCTTGCTATTTGGCCAATAAAACGGATTTACAAAGTTTCCATGTTTTATTTGTAAATGGAACAGCAGAGCAAGTAAACACTAATCCACAAAATATTGGCCAAAGGAAATGTTTTAAGACCTGGCGAGAAGAACATTTTGTACAAAACTTTGGTAGATCCAAAAAAGATCCTCCTTCTACCTCTACACATCAAGTTAGACCTAATGAAACGGTTTTTCAAGGCAGTGCCTAAAAATGGGGAATGTTTCAAGTACTTAAGTAAAACGTTTCCCCATCTATCAGAAGCCAAATTAAAAGAGGTATTTTTGTTGGACCAGATATTCGTAAAAAATTGTGTTGGATCAGAAAAAATGATGAATTAATAATAAATGAAAAAGAATTGCTCCAAACATGGCAAGAATATTTCAAGACTTTACTAAACATACATCAAGAGGAAGAACATGGAGAAAATATATATTTTGGGGTGGATCTACCGGTAGAGGACCCCAAAATAGATGAAACGTTGCAAGCAATTAACAAATCGAACAACGGAGAAGCTCCAGGCTCTGACAATATACTGGTTGAATTCCTTAAGTACGGAGAAGAAACTCTACATAGACAAATACACAAACTAATAACACCTATAATGCACGAAGAGAAAATACCAACAAAATGGCACGAAAGTGTAATATTCCCCATCCATAAAAAGGGAGACAAAACCAAGTGCTCTAATTATGGAGGCATCTCCCTACTTAATACGGCATATAAAATCTTATCGAACATTCTATTAAATAGGGTGACACCGTTTGTAGAAAATTTCATACCAAACCGGCTTCAGAAAACATAGATCGACCATAGATCAGAACTTTACTCTAAGACAGCTACTTGAAAAAGGATGGGAATTCAATAGAACTATCCATAATCCAGCTTGTTAAGTTATGTGTGAATAGCTGTAGATCCAGAATACGGATAGGTAACAAACTCTCAGAATCTTTCGAAATAAGCAGTGGCCTGAAACAAGGAGATGCGCTGTCACCTCTCTTCTTTAATATCATCCTGGAGAAAGTAGTAAGAGCAGCACAACTTACTTACAGAATTACTGACAGTAAATGGACGAAAATTACTACTAGCATACGCAGATGACATTGACATTGTGGGAAACACAGTCACCAATGTGAAGGAGACTTTCAATAAATTGGAGGTAGAGGCAAAGAAAACTGGTTTAAGGGCAAACGAAGAGAAAACCAAATACATGTGCATCAACATATAAAAGCGACGAGATAGAATAGGGCAAAATTTTACAATAGACCCATATAACTTTGAAAGAGTGGAGAGTTTTAAATATCTCGGAGCAACAATCACTGCAGATAACGATATCACGGAAGAGATTAAAGGAAGAATTCAGGCAGCAAACAGATGTATGTACAGTCTTCACAATACTATTAAATCTAAAAGCCTAACACGAACATCAAAGATTAGAATATATAAAACAGTGATTAGACCGGTGCTCATGTATGGGTGTGAGACGTGGACCCTGACCAAAGAAACTGAAAGAAAACTTAGATGTTTTGAGAGGAAAATCCTCAAAACAATCTTTGGGTCTTATCACGACATTAATAGCAACCAATACCGAATGAGAACAAATGCTGAGGTCAAGCAGATATATAGAGCGAGCGATATAATCCAAGAGATTAAATACCAACGTCTAAGATGGGCTGGTCATGTCCATAGACTCCCTAATAACGCCTTGCCAAGTTAATATGAGAGGAAGCCCCCACAGGAAGAAGGCCCTTAGGACGTTCACGAATGCGATGGAGAGACAATATATGGTCAGATCTAAGAACAATGGGGCTACCCACTGACCCAACTATTATGGACGACCGTTCAAGATGGAAGCAAGTTGTGCAGTCAGCCAAAACCCACCCCGGGTTGCAGTGCTACGAGAAGAAAAAGAAGATATTCGTAAAATGATGTTCGACTCCACCTTTGAAACCAAGATGACTACTAAGGAAAAAGAAGCTTGACTTGCATTCAAAAAATTATAACCAAGTTTTTAGGTAATGTGAAAGACCCTAACTACGAGCTTATAGTAGCTAATTTATTAGATAAGTTTAAAAATTTGGGATGTCTAATGAACCTCAAAATCTACTTTTTGCATAAGCATCTTGACTTTTTCCCTGAAAATCTGGGTGATATCAGTAAAGCACGATGCTACCAGGATATCAAGGTGATATAGAAACGATACAAGGGACGTTGGAACACCAACATGATGGGTGATTACTGTTGGTCACTTCATCGGGAACAAAAGAGTGCCTCGCATAAGAAAAAAGGCTACTTGAGAAGTTTTATAAAAAAAGAAAGAGACAATACAAAAGCATTGACTTCTGAAATGATTGTACAGACCTATACTATTACAAAATAAGAATTAGATAAAAGATATTATTCTAATAATGTATCATTTGAATGTATTTCATTATTGTGTCTCTTTCAAATTATTATAATGTACAATAAACCAGTGTCATATTGTGGGAAAACTGTGGTTGATACGGTAAATCTAATTTCAAATTCTTGTTTAACGCCAAAAAATACACAGGAATCACATAAATTTGTAAGAAAAGTTTTATAAATCTTTTTTTTTTGTTGTTGAACTGTGTTATTGGTACTCCAAACTGATCGCGAATACATTCAATAATGTAACCATGACCGTAAGACTACACAAAGATACAAACTGTATAAAAATCAATAGAGGAATCACACAAGGAGGCACGTGATCTCCCAAACTCTTTACGCAGGATTTGCGAATCGAGAATAAAAACTATCATTAACAAGAGACTTGTGAAAGGTATTTTCACAATGCGAGAAGGAAACAGGTATTATGGGTCTTTGAATAAATGAAGAGAAGACAAAATACACGCTAGTAACTAAAAATATATGTAATTATGTATGTTAATGTTAATAGAAAGGTTAGAACCCTACTGATACCTAAAACCATATAGCTCATAGAAACAGGATTATGCCTCGGAACAGGAATAATTTCGTTACGACGACTAATGCGATAAAGAGGACAACGAATTTATGGAAAACGAGAAAAATAATTCGCATCGGTACCTGGAACGTAAAGTCTCTAAACACGAGAGAGCAGGAAATTACAAAAGAGCTTGTAGAAAAAAATATAGACACATGTGCACTACAAGAGAAAAAAAAAGGAAAGGATCAAATTGTGCTAGATGACTATCTGATGATTTACAGTGGTATTGCGAAAGAAAAAAGAGCCAAAGAAGGAGTCGCCCTTTTAGGACACAGAAAATTTTTACACCAAGTATAAGAATGAAAATATACCTCTGAAAGAATTGTAAGTGTAAAAGTTTTCCCTCACGAAGAACAATAAAAATACATTTTTGAAAACAGTAGAGGACAAGGATCTATGATAGACTATATTCTGTCGAATAGAGAGTTACAGCCCTCTCAAATCTTGGATGTAAGAGCACTAACATCAGCAGCTGGAGATGCAGTATAAATAGGAAGCGATCATAAATTGGTATTGTGCAAAATTCTAATGAAAACACATATATGTAATAACAAAATACCAGAATACACCACAAAGATAAAAGTCGAAAGCTTACAGGATGACTCCACAAGACACCGATTCCAAAAAGAATAACCGAAAAAAGCAGAAATACATTGATCACAGAAAGTGATTGAGTCGAATGAAGATGGGCAAAAATTAAGTCTAATATTTTCCTATCTAGCCTCGGACAAGGAAGTTCTTGGTGAAAGAAATATAAATAAAAATAAATCGTTCCCAAGGCGAAGAACTCGCCTGGTTTTGTGCAGAAGAAAAGGAAAAATGTAAAGGAAAGAAAAAAGCTTATCTGAAATACATGTCAACCAAAACACAAGAGACATACCATAATTATAAGATAATTAGAAACGAAACACATGCATTTGTAAGAAAAATAAGAAGTGATCGCTGGTAACGCTTTTCGAAAGAAATGGAACATGATTTTTACGGTCTGCAAACGGAAATATGGCGCTTCATAAGAGTTCAAAGAACGGAGGTAAAGGAACTAATAGAACGAAAACAAACGACAGTTAAACCAGAAACACCAGAAATTACCACAAATGAAGAACTTAATATAAATGTACAGGAAGTTCGGAAAATACTTGAAAACCTGAAGAACAGAAAAGCAGCAGGTAAAAACGGGATACCAAAAAAATTACTAAGATATTGTGGAGCAGCAATGGCAGAAAAATTAACAACATTAAATAATAAAATTATAAAATAAAATACCGGAAGACTGGAGAACGAATGAACTAATTCTACCATTCAAAAAAGGAGATAAAAACAGCCAAAAAAACTACAGAGGTATAAATTTGTTAAATACTACGCTAAAACTTACAACTAAAATTTTACAAGTGCTAATAAATCAGAGGATAAGTTTAGCAGATGAACAACAAAGTTTTCGCAGGGGAAGATCTTGTAAAGATGCAATATTCGATATAAAGCAAATTGCTGAGAAATAACTAGGGTATAATAGACCGGCATTTCTGTGTCTGATTGACCTAAAAAAAGCGTTTGGCAGAGTAAGACTCAAAGATGTAATCCATCTTCTGTAAAATAGAGAAGTTCCCCTATATATTATAAAAACTATCGAAAACATCAACCAAAACAAAAAAATGGAAGTCAGAATAGATGAACAACTTACAGAACCTATAGAAATAGGCAGCATAATAAGAAAAGGGGATTCATTAAGCCCCATGCTCTTCAATTTAATCATGGATGAAATCATCAAAAGAGTGTACATAAGAAGAAGATACATAATGGGAAACAAAGAAATAAAAATACTCTGTTACGCAGATGACGCAATATTAATAGCAAAAGATGAAGATAGTCTACTAAGACTGGTCCACAGATTTAAGATTAGAGCAAAAGAATTTAATATGAGAATCTCATCTAAGATAACTAAAACAATAGTAGTCAGCAAAGAACCAACTAGTAAAACAAAAATTGATGACATCAGTATTGAACAAGTAATGGAAATAAAATACCTGGAAATTACACTGTCTAGTTATGGAGACCTGGACAAAGAAGTAAGAGATCAAGTACAAAAAGCAAATAGACTTGCAGGATGCCTGAATAACACTATATGGCGAAACAGACACATTAACACTGAGATGAAGTCAAGAATATATAAAGCCAGTGTAAAACCAATAATGACATATGCCTCAGAAACAAGACCCGACACAGCCACAACGCAAAGGCTACTGCAAACGGCAGAGATGAGAGTACTGAGAAGAATTACAAGAAATACGCAGTGAGATCGAAAGAGAAGTGAAGACAATAAAAGAAACTGCAATGTACAGTGTATAAATGAATGGACATAACATAGAAAAAGGAATGGAATAATCACACAAGCAGAATGGAGGAGAGCGTGTCGTCAAAATAGCAAGAGATAAGTTACCAATCGGCAGAAAAAGTATTGGACGATCGCGCAAAAGATGGAATGACAAACTTCCATAGAGGTATTAATCCGCCAATGAACAAGCAGAATTGCTTATAAAGAGGAAGAAGAAGAAGAAGAAGAAGAAGTAGAAGAGAAAGAAGAAGAATATGTATCGAATAATTGATCAATAAAAAGTAAGAATAGAGGAATCATCAAAACTGTATGAAAAAGAAGGATCGCTCAAAATAAATCACCAGTAGAACGATAAAGATCGTTTGTGGTCACCGATAAAGGTGGAGCGAATACCTAAGCACAGAGGGGAGAGTTGTATAAATATAAAGAAGAAAATTTTCTAAAATTAAGAAATAAAAAGCACCTGTTGTGCTAGTGCGTATAGATCTATAAATATTTAAAGTTGCAAAGAATACACATTTTTAAGTTACCTTTCAACAACATCATTTAAAGTGGCGGTATTTTACATATTAAAAAAAACCGTGAAGAATACCTATCAAAAGACTCTATAAACAATTATATCTACATTTATTGTAGCATATTTTCTATGTAATCTATGGCCTAGGAACATAGAATAAATTTTAAAACGTTTATCGAGAATATTTGCATCTTATCAACCCCCAAAAAAATTTTTCCGCTTACCAAATTTCCCTACGCGGCTAAACAAAGGCACATATGCTCAAAACACCGGTTAACGGGCTTTCAACGTATCGGTACTTATCGGTAGTAAGGTACTCGTTGCAATCGATGCTTGATCGGTACTGATTGCATGGAGGTCGTATCCCTCATCTACGAAAATGTCTTGAGACCTCGTTACTGACGGTAGGTACGCTGTAAATGGACCATACATTACGAAATGTTCACTTCCATTTCTAATTTCGGTGTTTAATATCTACATCAGATGTAATCTTGTTTGCGTTTAAGTTTTGAAAGAAGTTCTATAGTGCGATTGCTGCTCGTTTATATTTTATGCTTTACATCTAGTAGGAAATAGTATTTTACTTGTTTATAAATATAGATAAAATATGACAAAATATTTTCAATTATTTCGTATGTTTAAATTGAAATTTATATATATATATATATATATATATATATATATATATATATATATATTATATATACATATATAAATTTCAATTTAAACATACGAAATAATTGAAAATATTTTGTCAAGTTCCATTTTCTTGAAGGGAAACTTGGCAACATGTACATTTTGTAATTTTATAGTTAGTTTTAACTTTAGCTATAAGGACAAAATATGTTTTTACCGGGATTTTCGACGGTCAGTGTGTCAACAGTTTTCATATACCTCAAATAGTACCCTATCAGAAGCATTACTTTGTTTCTGAGATTCTCTCACCATTAACACAATATTTTGTGGAAAGTATGTCATTTCTTTTGCTACAAGCAATAATTCAAATAGTGCTGAGTGAGAAGAAATAGTTTGTTCTTACATTTTCTTCTTAACCAACAGAAAACTTTGTGTAAAGTAAATTTCTCATAAAGCAATACTGTGTACTCCTCTTAAATTCAAAACTTCGAGATTGGCTGCCAACACACACAGTAAGAGATGGAAACTCAGAAGGTAAAAAACCACAAGGCAGAC
The DNA here is from genome assembly GCF_040954645.1 of Diabrotica undecimpunctata. Classification (NCBI taxonomy): domain Eukaryota; kingdom Metazoa; phylum Arthropoda; class Insecta; order Coleoptera; family Chrysomelidae; genus Diabrotica; species Diabrotica undecimpunctata. Next base: position 37,529,331 of record NC_092810.1, read on the forward strand.
CCCCTAGAAGATGGGGAGATAGCTTGCAGTCAACATCGCCACTACTGCTAAATCAGACCGGAAACAACAGGTCTTAAGGCCTAACATACGAAGAAGAAGAATTTCAGTCCTAATTCGCCCTTTAAGTTCACCAATACTATTAGGTCTAACGTAAACTTTAGACTTAAGGTATCCCATAACAAAAAATCTAGTGGGGACAGATCAGGAGATTTAACTGACCACTTTAAAAATCCACGTCTGCCAATTCATATATTAGAAAAAATATTATTTAGGTATTCACGTACATGTCGTGCATAACGAGGTGGTGCTCCATCTTGATGGTACCATAGCGAATTGTCCGGTAGTTGAGGATTTTGATGATTTGGGTATAGAGACGCAAGTGCGGGAATTATTAAAATAAATCAAAATACTTTCCACCGTTTTTTCAATAAAAAATGGGCCACAATTTTATGACTAACTATTACCTATTTGAAACAATTCAAATTAACAACCATACCTTTGAGCAAGTAAAAAGAATTCACATATCTTGGATCGCTAGTAAACGCAACAAACACGACAAGCGACGAAATAAAAGACGCATCTGTTCAGGGTCTCCAAAAACATTTAAAAAATAAAAATATAATACGCAAAGTAAAGCTCAATATATATACAAGACCTTAATAAGACCGGTTTTGATATATGGGGCTGAAACGTGGACCTTATCTCAAAATGATGAAAGACTTCTTGGTACTTTTGAGAGAAAAATTCTTAGAAAGATTTTTGGGGCCGTAAATGAAAATGAGCTATGGTGTTGAAGATACAACTTTACACTATATCAGTTATACACCGATCCAGATATTGTGAAATTCGTTAAAGTGAAGAGACTTAGATGGGCTCGGCACATTGCTAGGGTATCAGATCACGAATACACGAAGTGAATAACATTTTTAAAACCAGAGGGCACAAGAAGTAGAGGACGACCACCAAAGAGATGGATTAATGATGTGGAAGAAGACCTACAGATTCTAAGGGTCAGAAGATAAAGGGGAGTTGCCAGGAATCGACAGGAGTGGCGACGTCTTTATGAGCAGGCTAAGATCCACAACGGATTGTCGAGCCACTTATGATGATGATTCCCACCCACACGTTAAATGATAATGACGTCATAACTCGAACAGTGATGACGTCATCAAAATATGTGTTCAGCAAAACTGAAAAATAAATTCGACCTGTCTGAGCTGTTTTGCCCAGTGGCTAAATTAAGCGTTTAAAGAATTTATTCCAACCTTTACGTGCTCACTGTATAAAA